>NW_026940610.1:0-12253 GCF_032062105.1 Saccostrea cuccullata | reverse complement strand
CAGAGTAGGTATGAATTAAATGGATAGCATAAAATATCAATTGATATCCAAGATAGATAAATCCTGTTGATTTACTTTTACTCTAGAAAAGGCTTTGATCAACGTTAGTTAAATCTTTGATGTAATAGTAACTTAATTAATGATATCATTTCTTTGATAGGATTTTTTATTATTACAAATTCACCTTTATGAAAATGAAATGTAAGACGTAAGAAGATTTGATACTCTTTCAAATTGTCTGAATAAATGATATATGCAATGTAGAAACCATAACATATATTATTCTACCTGAAACATGTTAAGGATCATGATAAGTCATATTCCAGATTTTATTTCTCATGATACCTTTTTTGAAATCGATTTTGTAGATAATAATAATAGAAAATTATAAATAATTCAAAATTTTTTTAAGTGATTCATGTTAAATATAATTTTAAAATACATAGTACACATATAATGGTCTTTTTCCTGCCCGTTGCCTTCTCATTCTATAGGAGATGGAATGATTACAAATTTTTAATGTAATTCTAATAATTAAAATTTCATCAATTACAATCATAAATCTTAATGATATAGGAAGGTTTAATCAATATATTCATCACATATACAAGAGATATAATATTAGTTTATGGAAGATTAAAATTTGAACGTATTAGTACGTTTACAATTTTCCGTATATAACTTAATTTTTGGAAGTATTAAAAAGTAAAGTGTGAATTTAACAAAAAATAATGAGGATAAGATCTAAGTTAAATTTCATTAAACGATCAAATTTAATTTAACCATAAAACTTTATTTTATGGACATGTTTAATAATAATTATACGTTTTCTATACTAGAGGTATAATATTTGTTTACGGGAGACTTAAATCCAAACGTATTAGTAAGTTTACAATTTTCCAAACTTTATTGAATTTGTTCTTTTAAATTTCCATTAAACTCGTATTAAATGCGTATTATTTTCTAACGGTTACAATCCCACAATATGTTATACTATGCATTTGAACATTAAATAACAGCAGCATTTAAATTGCATTTAAGGTAAAAGTAAACCCAACTTTCATGCAATGTCGCTAGTTTCTTTATTTCTACATTCCTCCGGCCTGCGTTGGGTAGTGGTTAGAGCTTGCTCTAGAGTCGCGAAGTAAGGAGTTGATCCTACAGTGTGACGTAGAGATCGGTCCTTCGGATGAGACTGTATAAACCGAGGTACCATTCCTCAGTAGGTGCTGGCACAAAGTAGATCCCTCCCTGCTCAATGGCCCTATATGCCGAGAATTGGATAAAAGAAGTTGGGCGCATTTGGCGTGTGATCTACAGGAATCATTTGTACGGAACCTTTATGGTTTAAATGTCCATTTTTTGGTTGGCTGAACATAGCTGGTCAGATTTTACAAACACGTCCATAGGTTTTTTTATCATTTAGTTTGAAAGTGAGAGATTGCAACTTTTTTGTCCGTTTTTCCTAGGGGGTACTATAAACATGATAATAATGTGTCACAAAAACTAAACACCTAAAATACTGTAAATGTATTATATTTGGCGTGTACGATATTTGGCGGAAATTGAATTTTCAACAAGTTGGCGTAGATTTGATTTAGCGCTTTTTGAATGTGCTTTACATAAACCTTTATACACAAAGCATTTAGCGATGTACTTGATTTAGCGGAGGCCGCTTTCCGCGAAAGGCGCTAAAAAGAATACACAGCCAAATGTAATACGTTTACAGTATTTAATGCATATAGATGCATGATACGTGTACATGTAGATTATATAGCGGAATAGAAACTAGAATTGCTTTGCTGAGAACCAAACTGAACCAAAGTTTATCTAATTCAAAATTTTAATACATGTACATCAATACATTAAAACGAAACTGACAAAATAGATGGTTGTTTGCATAAAAAAAAAATTAACGCCCCACGCCAGGCTCGAACCAAAAACTTTTCTTTTCCAGTGCAGTGAACAGGTATCCTAACAAACTGAGCTATCCCCGCTTCACATACACATATGATTTTAAAAGGACAAAGATGCACCACATTCACACATTTGGATTTTTTGGGGGGAAAGTTGTTCCTTTTTAAGTGGTCTCTGGGTCTTAAAAAAGTGTATTGGTTTCTTTGAATTTAATACACACAAAAAACGTTTAAAAATTATGGAGAGAAGACCAAGAGATAAAAATTTTTTAGAAAACGTGTTTAAAATGTACCATTTTGTACCAAATGTTCGATCTGGCCAATTTTCAAGTTGTTTTTTTAGCAAATCAAAGCTCAATTTCGGGAAAATATTTTCCTTTCCTGTTGTACAGGAACCCGATGAATAAAAAAATATGTTAAAATTTCATGTGACATGTCGATAAAATTTTCACTTTTCAATTACGCCCAGGTTCCTAGCGAAAGCCAATCAAAAGCGCCCTCGTTCTTTGCAGCTCTCCGCCGGCAAGTGGTGGCGTCTCCATAAATGACGTTAAATCACATATACAATCAATCAATCTAAATTTGCATGGCACACCTGCGAAGAAACTTAAATTTATCTTGCTCTCAAGTCCAAGGAAATATTTTTGGTAGACCGAAGATTTCGATACATTTTTCAACATGTTCAAACCAGTCACGGTTCGCTTCGTGATGGTAAGGCCCGGGTTCGATTTTCGTTCGAAGCACTGCGTCAAACCTAAGACGTAAGCGTAGACAGTGACTTTCTTTTTGCCAAGCGCTCGGCAAGAAGTTAGAGTCACGAGTTTTCCAGATATGACCTTAATATCGTATGTCCCATGTCACGATAGGCATTGGCACGATAAAGAGCCCTCACTGCTAAAAGACCCTGAGTGCCAAGTATAGGTCTAAATTGTAATCCCTTCAACGGCATTCATTGGCGTCTCTGTATGAGTGAAAAATTCAGAAATGAGACGTTAAACAATATACAATAAATCAACATGTTCAAGAAAAATTATCATAAAATATTACTTACTATGCTTTAAAGTTTTGTACAAATGTACCCCTTTCATAAAAAACACGTAAGCTTGACACAGTGATAGAAAAGATGCTCTTAATACAACTTATTTGAGGGGCAGTTACATTTTTTGTAATTCGCAGCACAGTAAAGGTTTTAGTATGGATGCGGCGCGGAATTTATACAGGAAATGTTTACTGTGACGTCACACATATAATAAGGTCTTCAGAATACTACAAAATGACATTATTTGCTACTTCAAGCTGCTGGATAGTCGTAGACTACTTAAAAACTCACTATCACATGCAGTTTTGTCGATTGTTAAAAACCATACAACAATATATAAATGATTCATCGATCGCAATGCCCTTGTCAACGTGACGCCATCTCGAAAAAATGACTCAGTTTGTACACTGTGAGAGGCTGATCGAGTCACATTTTATACATTGAAAAATGCATTAAATAAATTTTTGTTCACAAATAAAATATTATTTGCAGTTCTATAAAAGGCCGTTAACTTGGATGCTATGTCTATTTAACTATTTTAATATATATATGTCCGTATATTCTCCAGACAGGTGATATTGTCGTGTGTATGTAGATTCATTGAAAAATTGAAGACCCTAATAAATCGATTTATTGCAAGGGCATTCCCTCAAAGTATCTTGCAAAGTTTTAATACATAAACTCAACACGCATTAAGATACTTGAAAAGTGGGCGAACCTCATGCTATCTTGCAAATAAATTAATTATAGCAATATTTAATTTAGCTAATCAGCAAAATATTCAAGTTTTGGTCCAACAAATTAAATGTTAGCAATTTAAAAAGGGAATCTCTATAAGTTCGCAGCACTTTTCACAAACTACATATGGTGTTGAGAAGAATTTTAAACTTTGTTATGCCCTTGCTGTATTAGAATTTATAATAAATGACCTCAACAGCAATCGTGTGACTCCGACATCACGTAAATGAAAAAAAATCAAATGTCCTCAATATGTAGATTGGAATCACATTTATTATTTTTTTTTACATTATTGAAGTCCTAAAAAGAATAGCTCATCTTTATAAAGTATATATTTTATCTTCAAAAATCGGCGATATTTCCATTTTTAACCTTAACTGTACTGCGTTTTACATAGCAGAGTAAAGTTTTAGCTGGGTTAGTTAAGTTTATTTCTAACTCATAGTTCATAAATCTTTTAGATTGCTTGGGCGAGATGACAAAAAATATAATACTTATTACTATGCACTATATGTTGATTTACAATTTCATGAGAATGGTCTTTGACTTAAGTATAGAGAAGAAAATCTTCAGAGAAGATGAAATACATGTAGTCATGCAATATCAATTATCACAATTTTTTTTAAAATATCTAAATATGTCAATTAAAAATTGATATTTTAGCTTTTATGACAAACAAGATTGATAAAAGAGCAGATGCAAATGAAATGAAATTCAGCACACTTGATAGAGACAACGATCAATGGAAGAATAGGATCTGTGCTACTCAGTGTCGATCGGGCTGGTGGTTCCATTCCTGTACTTGTAAAAGTCCTCATTGACTGTTTGGAAATGAGGAAAAAAATTGTGATGCGTTGGATGTGTGCAGATGGGTGGAATTGTCCCCTCAAAGCCACCATTGGATCCTGATCAGACCACAGTTATAGAATTACATGACTGACAAAAAATTGCAAAAGTGACCATAGATGTGCAAATTGTGCAATTTGATGACCTTAAAAAAGTCATGGAAGTTAAGTTATGGCGAAAGTTCGAGAAAGCTATTTTTAGCATATAGGTCACAGTCAAGGTCACAAGGTCATTGACCTTGGTGTCAGTTGAAAGTGCTTAATTAGTGGATACCAAATATGAAGTCTCTATCTCTCACGGTTCAGAAGTTATGGCGAAGGTTGAAGTTGACAACAGACAGACAAACAGATAAACAGACAAATTAAACAGACAGACAGGACAAAAACAATTATACGCCCCGAATAAATTCGGGCGCATAAAAAGTCTCATCTGAAAAGGTCCTTGTTTTCCCTTTGTTGATTTTGTTGTTGTATGTTGTGTAACTTCCCTTTCGAGAATGTTTCACTCTAATGCAGACGCCACCTCTGTCTGGTGGAGAGCTGCGAATTTTGTCCTTTATTCGGCACTTAGTGCCATTGAGCAATGAGGGATCTTTTTCTTGCCAACACCTACTGCGACACGGGACCTCGATTTCTACGGTCTCACCCGAAGGACCTGTCTCCACGTCCCAACATGGGATTCTATCCCGCGACGCAAGGATTGACTCCCTTTGTTGGGTGTACACATGTTAGGCTTCAATTAAAAAAAAATAATAACGCGATAGACTTGTCTAATATTTTTTCTGCTTATAAACACAGCTGACTCCGGCTCTTACGACTATTGTTTTCAACGTTGTTTGAGCTATTGATTGTGACGTCAGAATGCCGCTGCACTCGCTCTGATCCTTCAGTGAGTGTGCCTTCAAACCCAACCCGCTTGCATGGGTTATAAAGGGACTATTTATGGACTACATGATATTTCTGTCATTTTTTAAAAGCAAAAGTGTATGTCTGTACGTCTTGGCAAATCATATTTTTATCTTTTCAACATTTAAAGGGAATAAGGAAGAGTGCTTATGGACTAAATGATATTTCTGTCATTTTTTAAAAGCAAAAGATGTATGTCATGAACTAAATTTGATAATCATATTTTTTATTTTTTGGACATTTTAAAATAACATTAAGGAAAGCTAGTGTACTATTATATACAGCAAAACCTATAACGAAATTAGACATGGCCCTGACCTATGTGAAAAATGTAGAAGAGATTACAACGTTTTGATTCAAGGTCACCTCAAACTGAAATGAAGGATTTACTAGTTACATGTTCAACCAACACACATTTCAAAAGATCATTACAAGGTAATTTTGAATAGGTACTGAAATTATATATTTTGATCATAATTTTCAAGAAAAGTATTTTGTTAAAATTGGAAATAATTTGAAAAATCAAATTTGACTTTTTAGGTCAATATACTGAAAAAAGGATGACTCTCTTACATTCGCTTAAGTGAAACACCTCACATTTCAAAAGATCATTATTGTCGTTTTGTACGTTATAAGACATTTTTGACATACCCCAAAACGATTCAAAAATAGTTTCAGTGTTAACAATTAGAATAAATTTAAAAATCATGTTTTTTTTTCTTATGAAAAATAATATCAGGATTAAGGGGCCAGATGAAATCTTTTGACGCTTTGTATCCTCTGTGAAGAAATCTTCTGATAAGTGTATTGAACAAAAGTGTTAAAATAATTGTTCTAATTGCAATATCAACACAATTGTAACTTTTTCGAACGTATATACCAGTTGAAGGGTTGGCCCCTAAATATTTCTTTTAAATAACTCGAAAACGAATGAGACGTACTGAAGCAAAAACATTTATATATATGGGCCAACAGTTTACAACTATATATTACCTTTGTTTGCCTATGGTTGCACATAAATTTTTTACGGCCGAATGTCGATGTTCGTGAAATGAAAAATCCTTTGATGAATATCTCAAAAGTGAGAAATATGATAATAATATTGACAAGGATGTTAAAGGTTTTTTCTTCAAAGCATATAATGCAAAATTTTTTTTTTTCGCTTTTACATTTATATATTAAGGAACAAGGGTTTGATTATTTCTTTTGCAAATTTATGCGAAGAGAACAATTAGGGTCTTCCGTCTTCATCGGAAGACCCTTCTATTATTCTATTGTTTCTTTTTCACTTTTATTATTCTTTTTTTTTTCTTTACAAATTTTGTGCAGAGGATTTCTCGGAGATGGCTTGTTCGATTTTGTTCAAATTTTCAGGGTTGATGCATCTTTATCTGAAGTTAATTCCGGCATTTTCGTTTTTGATAAGTCACTTCCGGTAAGAAGTTATCGCCCTTTTATCGAATTTTAGTGACCATTTTGTCGACACAAAAACTCAAGAACCACAAAAGCTAGAGTGCTGAAATTTTTAGTGATAGTAGAGGACATGTTGTAGTTGTGCACCTGGGTTTTCAAATTTTCCGGAAGTGTCTAGTATGGAAGCTCGGTAGGGGTCAAATTTTAGGACACGAATCATGACTGATTTTTAAAGACATTTTGCTTCATATCTTTTAAAATATAATTATTTTGTTAAAACATACTGAACGAAATTTGTGCAGAATGACAAAATCTTTAAAAAGATATCAAGAAAAAAGTGCTGACTCATCACATTAGGGGCCAAAAGGGGCTAAAAGTTTTTTTTCGATAACTCTTTAACAGTCAATATTTTGTTATACATTACTGAAGCAAAAATGTTTATGTCAACATTTTACAACTATAAATTATAATTTTAATGTCGTACAATACATGATTAGGGGCCAAAAGGGGCCAGAATGCTAAATCTTTGACGCTTTATATCTCGAAAGTGAGAAATATTTTGACAAGTAATATTGAACAAAAGATGTTCAAAATCATGTTCTGAACAATATGCAACCTTTCCTTTTTCGCTAAAAGTCCCCATTAGGGAGTTGAAGGGTTGGCCCCTAAATATTTCTTTTGCAAATAACTCGAAAACGAAAAAGAATCTCTGAATAGTTATTGAACAAAAAATGTTCAAAATCTTAAGATCTTTAAGATGAGATCCCAAAACGAAAAAGAATCTCTGAATAGTTGTTGAACAAAAAGTGTTCAAAATCATAAGAGCGTTAAGACGAAATCAAGAAAAAGGGGCTTATATGTTTATCTCAACCATTTACAACTATATATTAAGTTTTTTTATGTCGTATGGTACATAATTAGGGGCCTCAAGGAGCCAGAATGCTAAATCTTTGACGCTTTACATCTCGAAGGAGAGAAATATTTTGATAAGTTATATTGAAGCAAAAATTTTCAAAATAATGTTCTTTACTATATGCAACCTCTCATTTTTCGCTTAACGGCCCCATTATGGAGTTGAAGGGTTGGCCCCTAAATATTTCTCATGCAAATAACTCAAAAACGAAAACGAGTCTCTGAATAGTTGTTGAACAAAAATTGATCAAAATCCTGAGAGCTTTCAGATGATATGAAGAAAAAAGGCTGATCCCTAATATTAGGGGCCACCAGGGGCCAAAAGTCGAATTTTTTAAGTCCTTAATGTTCAATGTCTTTTTACAGATTATGGAGGCAAAATACTTCTTCACAATCTTTATTTAATTTAGAATGAAAATCTCAATCAAAATCTTTTATTTCCCATCAAGAATGAAAATCTCAATCGTAAAATTATTATTATTATTTTTATTCTTTTTTCTTCTTATCTCATCTCGTTCGATTTGCTTGAAATTTTCACGGTAGATGCGTTATTATCAAGAATTCCGGCAAATTATTTTTTGGAAATTCGGAAAAACCTTTGACTCGTTGCTCGCAACGAGATCTGAAATTTTTAGTGATGTTATTATTATTATTTTTATTCTTTTTTCTTCTTACAAAATTTGTGCAGAAGATTTCTGGAGATGGCTTTTTCGATTTGCTTCAAATTTTCAAATAGATGCGTTATCATCTGAAGTTAATTCCGGCAAATTATTTTTTGGAAATTCACTTCCGGTCGGGAGTTATCGCCCTTTGATCAAAATTTGGAGGACCTCCTTGTCTGTGATGGAACTCAAAAACGGCTCAAGCTAGAAAGCTGAAATTATTTTAGTGATGATAGAGGACATGTTCCCATATTGCACCTGGGTCAGGATATTTTCCGGAAGTGCCTAGTATGGAAGCTCGGTAGGGGTCAAAATTTAGGACACGTTTTATGAGTGGTTTTTTGAGACATTTTGTATCATATCATTTAAAATATGAATATTTTGTAAAAACATACTGAACAACATTTGTGCAAAATATCAAGATCTTTAATATGATATCAAGAAAAATGTGCTGACTCATCAAATTAAGGGCTGAAAGGGGCCAACAGTTTTTATTCAATAACTCTTTTAAAGTCAATATTTTGTTATACATTACTGAAGCAAAAATGTTAATCTCAACCATTTACAACTTTATATAATAATTTTTATGTCATATGGTACATAATTAGGGGCCACAAGGGGCCAGAATGCTAAATCTTTGATGCTTTATATCTCGAAATAGAGAAATATTTTGATAAGCAATATTGAACAAAAGATGTTCAAAATAATGTTCTGAACAATATGCAACCTTTCATTTTTTGCTAAACAGCCCCATTAAGGAGTTGAAGGGTTGGCCCCTAAATATTTCTTTTGCTAATAGCTCAAAAACGAAAAGGAATTTCTAAACAGTTGTTGAACACAAAATGTTCAAAATCTTAAGAGCTTTAAGATGAGATCCTGAAAAAGGGGCTGGGCACTCAAATTAGGGGCCAAGAGGGGCCAAAAATCTTCAATCGATAACTCTTTATCAGTTAATATTTTGTTATACATTACTGAAGCAAAAATGTTTATCTCAACCATCCACATCTAAATATTATGATTTTATGTCGTATGGTACATATTTAGGGGCCACAAGGGGCCAGAATGCTAAATCTTTGATGCTTTATATCTCGAAATGGAGAAATATTTTGATAAGCAATATTGAACAAAAGATGTTCAAAATAATGTTCTGAACAATATGCTACCTTTCATTTTTTGCTAAAGGGCCCCATTAAGGAGTTGAAGGGTTGGCCCCTAAATATTTCTTTTGCTAATAGCTCAAAAACGAAAAGGAATTTCTAAACAGTTGTTGAACACAAAATGTTCAAAATCTTAAGAGCTTTAAGATGAGATCCTGAAAAAGGGGCTGGGCACTCAAATTAGGGGCCAAGAGGGGCCAAAAATCTTCAATCGATAACTCTTTATCAGTTAATATTTTGTTATACATTACTGAAGCAAAGATGTTCATCTCAACCATCTACATCTAAATATTATGATTTTTATGTCGTATAGTTCATAATTAGGGGCCACAAGGGGCCAGAATGCTAAATCTTTGATGCTTTATATCTCGAAATGGAGAAATATTTTGATAAGCAATATTGAACAAAAGATGTTCAAAATAATGTTCTGAACAATATGCAACCTTTCATTTTTTGCTTAACGGCCCCATTAAGGAGTTGAAGGGTTGGCCCCTAATTATATCTTTTGCTTATAGCTCAAAAACAAATAAGAATTTCTGAACAGTTGTTGAACAAAAAATGTTCAAAATCTTAAGATCTTTAAGATGAGATCCCGAAAAAGGGGCTGGGCACTCGAATTAGGGGCCAAGAGGGGCCAAAAGTCTTCAATCGATAACTCTTTATCAGCTTATATTTTGTAATACATTACTGAAGCAAAGATCTTTATCTCAACCATCTACAACTATATATTGTAGTTTTTATGTCGTATGGTACATGATTAGGGGCCACAAGGGGCCAGAATGCTAAATCTTTGATGCTTTATATCTCGAAAGGGAGAAATCTTTTGATAAGAAATATTGAACAAAAGTTGTTCAAAATAATGTTTTTAACAATATGCAACCTTTCTTTTTTTGCTTAACGTCCCCGTTAAGGAGTTGAAAGGTTGGCCCCTAATTATATCTTTTGCTTATAGCTCAAAAACGAAAAAGAATTTCTGAACAGTTGTTGAACAAAAAATGTTCAAAATCTTAAGATTTTTAAGATGATATGAATAAAGATGGCGGATTCCTAAAATTAGGGGCCGTTAGGGGCAAAATACCGATTTTTAAAAGTCTCAAATGTTCAATGTCTTTTTACAGATTGTGGTAAATCATTATTTTAGAATAAAAATTGCAATCAAAATCTTCCTAATTTGTACGGGAAAACTTGACTATGACATCATACACAATATACGTCATACAACATTTCTTTAAAATACCACAAAATGAGTTTATCTGCTAATTTAACCAGTAAGAAATCATCAAACTACATAAAAACTTACTACAGCGTGTTGTTTTGTCGTTAGTTAAATCCCATATGACAAGTTATAAACAAGGCACTGATCGCAATATACTTGTCAATATGACGTCATTTCTTACAACGTGACGTAGTTTGTATGCAGTGAGAGACAGATCAAGTAATATTTTCTAAACAAAATATGTATTCTCTTATTAAATAAATATTATTTACAGATATTCTATGGGACAATAACTTGAATTTAATGTCTTCTTCGCTATTTTATTAATATATTTTCTGTACATTACGTATTTAATTGACACTGCCGTATATTTGTATGCAAGTACATCGGAGGGTTATGTGGGGGGTCTTAATAAATCGATCTAGTGCAAGGGCATACACTCTATGGATCAAAGTAAGCTTTTACATTTCAACTATAGAACTAATAAGGTATTTGAAAATTGCTGCGATCCTGATGAAAATCTTAAAAACAATTTAATTATATCAGTATTTCATGCCGCTGACTGGCAAAAAATATAGTATTCGGTCATACAAGTATAATTTTAACAATGAAATTGCAGAATTTAGACAGGATCGCAGCACTTTTTAGAAACTACGATACATGTTTAAAATATCTATATACTTAACTTGGAAATTTAACTTGGTTATGCCCTTGCACTAGTGATATTTATATGTAACATCAATACTTCAAGTCAATGTGCTAAAATCGCGTGACTGCCGCATCACGTGACTAGTCTAAATATAAAATATAATTGTCCTCGATATGTAGTTATTAATCATAATTACAATTATCCGATATAAATAATGTACTAAAAATAATCGCCATCCCGATTACGAATACATTTTTAAATACAAAATTTAGCCTATATTTCCATTGCGCACCTTAACTGATCGAAATCCACGCGGTACAAACACTTGTCAATTTTTCGTAGCAAAACACGTTTAAACAACTTCAGAAAATATCAAAACCAAATAGTTTATTCAATTAGATGTGTTAGGAACTAATTATCTAATTAAAATATAAATACGCGTGTTAGATAATGATAAAAAATGTTTTTAGTTGACCAATTCAAAAAATATTTTTGAGAGTTACGTTCGTATTACGATATATGGATATAAAAATGTTTGAATTTCCCTGGAAGAGAAAAAACGAGTAAAAAATTGTTTAAAATACATAACCACATATCCACTTTTACAATAAAGTAGATGGTTTTGTTGTTTTGATAAAAAAAGAAAACATGCGAAAATATTATGAAAATCTGTCGGGATCGTTCTGCATATATTTGGCAACATTCGTAACACGTGTAAACAATATGGCTTCTTGCGACATTTCTTCATCTCCAGAATCGTCAATATAGATACAGACAAAATTTGGCGACGATTTCCCAAA
>NW_026940609.1:0-11949 GCF_032062105.1 Saccostrea cuccullata | reverse complement strand
AATGATTTCAGATAAAAGTTTTCATAGTATAACTGTTACCATTAAAAAATTAATATTTTTAGCTCTCAGAAAAAAAAAACGTTTATGATCTATTTACCCCTGGCCTAATTATACGGGCCAGCCCCTTTTCCTTAATCTTATATGAAAGCTCTCATAATTACGCACAACTTTTGTTGTATATTTCTTGCCAAACTATTCTCGGTGCAAAAGTAATTACGCGTTTTGACCGGAAGTGACGTCATTTGACGACTTTTGACAATTCCGGAATTATTTCCGGCTGACATCACAGTCAGCAAGTCAGAAAAAAATTGAAAAACTCAAATTCAATCGTTTTATTTGATTTATTTTGATTCAAAGGAAAAATTTTGAATTTTCGACTACTTCCGGTTTTTACCGGAAGTACTTCTGATGGATGCTTTTTGTTGAGGATTGTGAATAAAAATATATGTTCTATTTGCCTTTAATCAATCCCGTTAAATTTTTCAAAAAATCTTAAAATTAAACATCCCTTCCTGTGTCGACCGGAAGTGACGGATGCGAAATTAAAAGACGTCATGCATAACTCAATAAAATGTTTTATAATCCCTGAAAATATCATGATTCAATCTTGAGTGGTTTACAAGAAGATGCTTGGACAAAATGACAACTTAAAAAAAGAAAATCGGACAAAAAATGCGACCGGAAGTGATTTTCAAAAAAATGAAAAAAAGGTCTGGAGATATTACAACAATGCATCATTCCTGAAAAAATCTTTGAAATCGGTTCAGTAGTTTCGGAGAAATCACGTGTACTATGAAAAGGGAAAAATAATAATAATAGGAAACATAAGAAAAACAGTAAGGTCTTCCGAAGGAAGTCGGAAGACCTTAATAAGAAAAGTGAAAAAGAAACATAAGAATAATAGAAGGGTCTTCCGCTGAAGACGGAAGACCCTAATAATAGGTAAAAAGAAACCGAAGAATAACAAGTAGGTCTTCCGTTGGAGACGGAAGACCTTAACTAGATGAGATCTCGTTGCGAGCAACGAGAAGGTCTTCCGTTGAATTTCTAGATAAGATGAGATGTGATTTTGACTGAGATAAAAGAGAATTACTTTAAGTTTTCCTTCATTATATTTAAAATTTCTCATTTTTATCATGGAATTCTGAACATCTTTTGTTCAATGAGGCTGATCAAAATACTCCCTCTTTTTGAGACGTAAAGCATAAAAATTGCAGCATTTTGTCCCTTGCAACCCCTAATTACGTAACATATGATCAAAATGTTATCATATATATTGATGCAAATCGTTATGATGAATAATTTTGCCCCAGTAATGTATAACAAAATATTGATCATTAAGAAGTTCTAGATAAAAGACTTTTGGCCCCTCTGAGCCCCTAATTTGAGGGGTCAGCCCCTTTTTCTTGATATCAAATGAAAGTTCTTATGATTTTGAAGATTTTTAGTTCAACACTTATTTAGAGATTTCTATTCGTTGTGGAGATATGCTAAACGGAAATATTTAGGGGCCATCCCTAGAAGTCCTTAATGGGGCCATTTTACAAAAAGTCAAAGTATGCATATTGTTTAGAACATTATTCTGGTCATCTTTTGTTCAATATTGCTTATCAAAATTTGCCCCCTTTTCGCGATATGAAGCGTCAAAGATTGAGCATTCTGGCCCCTTGTGACCCCTAATTACGTAACATTTGATCATAATTTTATAATAGATTGTTGCAAATCGTTAATATAAACATCTTTGCCTCTGTAATGTTTCACAAAATATTGATCATTAAAGAGTTAAAGATGAAAGAATTCTGGCCCCTCTGAGCCCCTAATTTGAGGGGTCAGCCCCTTTTTCTTGATATCAAATGAAAGGTCTTGTGATTTTTAAGATTTTTTGTTCAACACTTATTCAGAGATTTCTACTCGTTGTGGAGATATGCTAAATTGAAATATTTAGGGGCCACTCTTACGAGTCCTTAATGGGGCCGTTTTACAAAAATTCAAAGTATGCATATTGTTTAGAACATTATTCTGACCATCTTTTGTTCAATATTGCTTATCAAAATATCCCCCTTTTTGAGATATAAAGCATCAAAGATTTGACATTCTGGCCCTTTGTGACCCCTAATTACGCAAGATATGCTTTAAAGTTTATAATATATTGTTCCAAATGGTCTGAAGTTACATAATATCGAAAATTCGACCAGAAAAAATGATAAAATTATTTGGTCATATGGGGGATCGAACCCGGGTCGCCCACGTGACAATCCAACGCGCTAACCATATTTCGCTTCTGCAAAAGGGTCTCTATTCAAATCAAAAACAAAAATATTAAAAAAGAAAAGTTGAGAAATTGCGTTTTTTAAATTCGCTTCCGGTATCGACCGGAAGTACTGACGGCGCACAAAAAGGCGATTCTGCAACGCTATAAATCATGAACTATCATATCCAATTAATCTTCAATTCATATCTTAAGCAGTTTTCGCTACTAAATCAAGACAAAATTGCATTTTAAAATAAGAAAATTCCCCATATCTCACGACCGGAAGTGACGTCATAAAATCGCTTAAAAACCTATCAAGACCGATTGATTAGCTATTACGTATGAAAATTTTATGTAAATCGGCCGAGCCGTTTCTGAGAAATCGCGTGCACAAAATCGGTTGGAAGAATAATAATAATAACTAGAGCAAAGCTCGTTGCAAAGCAACGAGTAGGTCTTCCGTCCGGTTTTGACCGGAAGTGTCGGAATTGACAGTACAAAAGAAAGCAATGAGCTAAAAAGTCTCCAGTGACTTTATAATTTCAATTTTGCATCAAAACCTTCAAAATAAGCCATTTTTTACTACTTCCGGTTTGACCGGAAGTGACGACGACGGACGGAAAAATTACTTTTAATGCTCCCAGAGACATATGTAACCACAAAACTTGTCAAGAACGGCAAAAAAACGCGTTTTCCGACTACTTCCGGTTTGGCCGGAAGTGACGACGCCGGACGTATTTAGACGACGCCAGTAGATTAAGCTTGACATTTTGAACAACTTTGCTTCTTTGACCTCTTACAAATTCTTAATACTTTTTGACTTATGAAAGAAAAACTTTCGGCCCCTCTAGACCCTTAAATTTAGGGGCCAGCCCTTTTTTAAAGATATCATTTGAAAGATCTTGAAATTTTACACTTCTTTTGTTCTATATGTTTTAACAAAATGTTTACAGGTAAAAAGATATCGTAGAAAAGGTGTTAAAAATTTTGAAATTTGCGATTTGTCATTTTTCGAGCCATAGCCAGCGCCGAACTACTGCACTTCCGGTAAAAACGAAAGACGTTACGCATATCTATAGACTTTGGTCTATCATACCTGAAAGTTTCATGTTTCTATCAAGAGCCATTATTGAGAAAGTCTGGAGACAATCTGACACTTTAAAATTCATAAAATCGGCAATATTTCCAAACCGGAAGTGACGTCATCAAAACTGAAAAAAATGCATAAGGTTCAAGTAATGCTACACAAGTCCTGAAAGTTTCGTTGAAATCCATCGAGCCGTTTTCGAGAAATCGCGTGCACAAAATCGGTAAGAAAAAAAAGAATAATAATAATAATAATAAAAGTGAAAAAGAAACCTAAGAATAACAAGAAGGTCTTCCGCTGAAGACGGAAGACCTTAATAATAATAGAGAAAAAGAAACCGAACGAAAACAATAAGGTCTTCCGTTGGAAACGGAAGACCTTAACTAGATGCGTTCTTGTTGCTAGAGCAACAAGCAGGTCTTCCGACCCACTTTTCTTTAGAGTTCTATGCTGTGTCATCACAAGAAATAGATTTCAGAATGTATTTTTTCGTTTACGTTCATTTACAGTAGTCTATCAACACAGATCATAATTATTATAATTATTTCACAAAATATCTCAAAATATAGCTTTTAAAATTCGGCAAAATCTTCCATACATGTAATATAAGAGAGAAAAGTAATTTGCAAAAGAAAAAAGAAAAAAACAAAGAAAATTTTTTTGCAACGCCCCCAGCGGGATTAGAGCCCCCGACAGTGGGACAAAGTTTGGTTCGGTCATATCGTTTCAATATATGCACGCATCAAGATACTGAATACATATTTAGAATTCTCATAAGACACTCTTTAAACCCTGTAAATCCTAAAGAAAAATATTCAAAAGCAAAAAAGTTGAAAAATGGGAATTTTTGAATTCACTTCCGTTTGCGACTGGAAGTGCCGACGACGAAAAATAAAGGTCGTTGCCCATAACGGAGTGCGATGTTCTATCACCTCAGTGAGTTTCACTTTCATATCTTTAGCCGTTCTCGAGAAAACTGCTGGACAAAATGCCTTTTAAAAAATACAAAAATCCCCCCAAATCGCGAACGAAAGTGATTTTCGAAAAAATGAAAAACACGTCTGGAGATATTCTCATGATGCATCTTCCTTGAGAAAATCTTTGCAATCTGTCCACGCATAGCTGAGATATCGGCTGTACTATGAAAAAAGAATAATAACTAGATGAGATCTCGTTGCGAGCAACGAGTGGGTCTTCCGTCCAATTCTTGATGGGATGAGATAAGATTTTGATTGCGATTTTCATTCTAAAATAATGATTTACCACAATCTGTAAAAAGACATTGAACATTAAAGTCTTTAAAAAAATCGGCCTTTTGCCCCTAACGGCCCCTAATTTTAGGAATCGGCCCTCTTTTTTCATATCATATAAAGATCATAAGATTTTGAACATTTTGTGTTCAACAATTGTTCAGAAATTCTTTTTCGTTTTTGAGATATTAGAAAAAGAAATTTTTAGGGGCCAACCCTTCAACTCCTTAATGGGGACGTTTAGAAAAAAATGAAAGGTTGCATATTGTTTAGAACATTATTTTGAACAACTTTTGTTCAATATTGCTTATCAAAATATTTCTCCCTTTCGAGATATAAAGCATCAAAGATTTAGCATTCTGGCCCCTTGTGGCCCCTAATTATGTACCATACGACATGGAAATCATAATATATAGTTGTAGATGGTTGAGATGAACATCTTTGCTTCAGTAATGTATTACAAAATATTAACCGATAAAGAGTTATCGATTGAAGACTTTTGGCCCCTCTTGGCCCCTAATTCGAGTGCCCAGCCCCTTTTTCGGGATCTCATCTTAAAGATCTTAAGATTTTGAACATTTTGTGTTCAACAATTGTTCAGAAATTCTTTTTCTTTTTTGAGATATTAGAAAAAGAAATTTTTAGGGGCCAACCCTTCAACTCCTTAATGGGGACGTTTAGCAAAAAATGAAAGGTTGCATATTGTTTAGAACATTATTTTGAACAACTTCTGTTCAATATTGCTTATCAAAATATTTCTCCCTTTCGAGATATAAAGCATCAAAGATTTAGCATTCTGGCCCCTTGTGGCCCCTAATTATGTACCATACGACATGGAAATCATAATATATAGTTGTAGATGGTTGAGATGAACATCTTTGCTTCAGTAATGTATTACAAAATATTAACTGACAAAGAGTTATCAATTGAAGACTTTTGGCCCCTCTTGGCCCCTTATTGGAGTGCCAAGCCCCTTTTTCGGGATCTCATCTTAAAGATCTTTAGATTTTAAACATTTTGTGTTTAACAATTGTTCAGAAATTCTCGTTCGTTTTTTGAGATATTAGAAAAAGAAATATTTAGGGGCCAACTCTTCAACTCCTTAACGGGGACATTAAGCAAAAAATGAAAGGTTGCATACTGTTTAGAACATTATTTTGAACAACTTTTGTTCAATATTGCTTATCAAAATATTTCTCCCTTTCGAGATATAAAGCATCAAAGATTTAGCATTCTGGCCCCTTGTGGCCCCTAATTATGTACCATACGACATGGAAATCATAATATATAGTTGTAGATGGTTGAGATGAACATCTTTGCTTCAGTAATGTATTACAAAATATTAACCGATAAAGAGTTATCGATTGAAGACTTTTGGCCCCCCTTGGCCCCTAATTCGAGTGCCCAGCCCCTTTTTCGGGATCTCATCTTAAAGATCTTAAGATTTTGAACATTTTGTGTTCAACAATTGTTCAGAAATTCTTTTTCGTTTTTGAGATATTAGAAAAAGAAATTTTTAGTGGCCAACCCTTCAACTCCTTAATGGGGACGTTTAGCAAAAAATGGAAGGTTGCATATTGTTTAGAACATTATTTTGAACAACTTTTGTTCAATATTGCTTATCAAAATATTTCTCCCTTTCGAGATATAAAGCATCAAAGATTTAGCATTCTGGCCCCTTGTGGCCCCCTAATTATGTACCATACGACATGGAAATCATAATATATAGTTGTAGATGGTTGAGATGAACATCTTTGCTTCAGTAATGTATTACAAAATATTAACCGATAAAGAGTTATTGAATAAAAACTTTTGGCCCCTTTCAGTCCTTTATTTGATGAGCCCAGCCCCTTTTTCGGGATCTCATCTTAAAGATTTGAAGATTTTGCACATTTTGTGTTCAACAATTGTTCAGAAATTATTTTTCGTTTTTGAGATATTAGAAAAAGAAATTTTTAGGGGCCAACCCTTCAACTCCCTAATGGGGACGGTTAGCAAAAAATGAAAGGTTGCATACTGTACAGAACATTATTTTGAACAACTTTTGTTCAATATTGCTTATCAAAATATTTCTCCCTTTTGTAAGAGATATAAAGCATCAAAGAATAATAACTAGCAAAGCTGGCCCCTTGTGGCCCCTAGTTATGTACCATACGACATGGAAATCATAATATTGTAAAATAATTAATGCAAAAAAAAGCATGTAGATGTGTTGATGTTCCTAAAAAGATACCCAAAAACTTGTCAGATGAACATCTTTGCTTCAAAATTACAAAATATTGACTTTTAAAACTTACTGAATAAAAACTGTTGGCCCCTTCATCAGCCCTTAATTTGATGAGTCAGCACATTTTTCTTGATATCATATTAAAGATTTTGATATTTTGCACAAATGTTGTTCAGTATGTTTTAACAAAATATTCATATTTTAAAAGATATGATACAAAATATTTCAAAAAATCGATCATAAAAAGGTTGTAAAAGTTTTGAAATTACCGAGCTTCCATACTAGGCACTTCCGGAAAAAATCCTGACGATGTTGCAACGTGGCAACATGTCTTCTATCATCACTAAAAATTTCAGCTTTCTAGCTTGAGCCGTTTTTGAGTTCCATCACAGACAAGGAGGTCCTCCAAATTTTGATCAAAGGGCGATAACTCCCGACCGGAAGTGAATTTCCAAAAAAAAATTTGCCGGAATTATCTTCAGATGAAAACGCATCGACTGTAAAAACTTGAAGCAAATCGAACGAGCCATCTCCGAGAAATCGTCTGCACAAATTTTGTAAGAAGAAAAAAGAATAAAAATAATAATAATAATAAAGGTAAAAAAGAAACCGAAGAATAATAGAAGGGTCTTCCGCTGAAGACGGAAGACCCTAATAACTAGAGCAAAGCTCGTTGCAAAGCAACGAGTAGGTCTTCCGTCCTGTTTGACCGGAAGTAGCTTTCATTTTTAACAAAAAAGAGAAATAACGCCTAAAAATGGTTAGAATCCTCTAAAGCTATGTTAATTAATGCGAAAATAAGCTATTTTTGGCTACTTCCGGTTTGACCGGAAGTGACGACGACGGACGGAAAATTAGTTTTTATGCTCCCAAAGATATATGTTACCTCAAAACTTGTCAAGAACGGCAAAAATACGCATTTTTTGACTACTTCCGGTTTGGCCGGAAGTGACGACGCCGGACGTATTTTGATTAACCTAGTAGATTAAGCTTGACATTTTGAACAACTTTGCTTCTTTGACGTATTACAAATTCTCAATACGTTTTGACATATTAAGAAAAAACTTTCGGCCCCTCTGGCCCCTTAATTTTAGGGGCCAGCCCTTTAACATACAGGATATGATTTGAAAGATCTTGGAAAAAAAATTGTATGTCTACACTTCTCTATCATCACTGAAAATTTCATGCTTCTGTGTTAAGTGTTTTAACAAAATATTTCCAAGTAAAAAGATATCATAGAAAAGGAGTTAAAAATTTTGAAATTCATGAAAATAGGACTCTTTTCGGGCCATAGCGAGCGCCGACGTGCGGCACTTCAGATAGAAATGAAATAAATCTTACATATCTATAGACTTCGGACTATCATACCTGAAATTTTCACGTTTCTATCTATAAAGGAAAAACTTTCGGCCCCTTTTGCCATTTTGTAGAACGTTCGAGGACAACCTGACCCTTCAAAAATCATAAAATCGACAATATCTCCAAACCGGAAGTGACGTCATCAAATCGGAAAAAAATGCATAAGGTTCAAGTAATGTTACATAAGTCCTGAAAATTTCATGGAAATCCATCGAGCCGTTTTCGAGAAATCGCGTGCACAAAATCGGTAAGAAAAAAAAGAATAATAATAATAATAACTAGAGCAAAGCTCGTTGCAAAGCAACGAGAAGGTCTTCCGTCCTGTTTGACCGGAAGTAGCTTTCATTTTTAACAAAAAAGAGAAATAACGCCTAAAAATGGTTAGAATCCTCTAAAGCTATGTTAATTAATGCGAAAATAAGCTATTTTTGGCTACTTCCGGTTTGACCGGAAGTGACGACGACGGACGGAAAATTAGTTTTTATGCTCCCAAAGATATATGTTACCTCAAAACTTGTCAAGAACGGCAAAAATACGCATTTTTTGACTACTTCCGGTTTGGCCGGAAGTGACGACGCCGGACGTATTTTGATTAACCTAGTAGATTAAGCTTAACATTTTGAACAACTTTGCTTCTTTGACGTATTACAAATTCTCAATACGTTTTGACATATTAAGAAAAAACTTTCGGCCCCTCTGGCCCCTTAATTTTAGGGGCCAGCCCTTTATACAAGATATGATTTGAAAGATCTTGGAATTCTACACTTCTTTTGTTCTATATGTTTTAACAAAATATTTCCAAGTAAAAAGATATCATAGAAAAGGAGTTAAAAATTTTGAAATTCGCGATAGGACTCTTTTCGGGCCATAGCGAGCGCCGACGTGCGGCACTTCAGATAGAAATGAAATAAATTTTACATATCTATAGACTTCGGACTATCATACCTGAAATTTTCACGTTTCTATCTATAGCCATTTTTAAGAACGTTCGAGGACAACCTGACCCTTCAAAAATCATAAAATCGACAATATCTCCAAACCGGAAGTGACGTCATCAAATCGGAAAAAAATGCATAAGGTTCAAGTAATGTTACATAAGTCCTGAAAGTTTCATGGAAATCCATCGAGCCGTTTCCGAGAAATCGCGTGCACAAAATCGGTAAGAAAAAAAAGAATAATAATAATAATAACTAGAGCAAAGCTCGTTGCAAAGCAACGAGTAGGTCTTCCGTCCTGTTTGACCGGAAGTAGCATTAATTTTTAACAAAACTGACAAATAACGCCTAAAAATGGTTTGAATCCTTTAACGCTATGTTAATTAATGCAAAAATAAGCAATTTTTTGTTACTTCCGGTTTGACCGGAAGTGACAACTACGGACGAAAAAATTATTTTTTTGCTTCTAGAGACATTTGTTACCAAAAAACTTGTCAAGAACGGCAAGAATACGCGTTTTTCAACTACTTCCGGTTTGGACGGAAGTGACGACGCCGGACGTTTTCTGACGACTTTAATAGATTAAGCTTGTCATTTTGAACAACTTTGCTTCTTTGACGTATTACAAATTCTCAATACGTTTTGAGATATAAAGAAAAAACTGTTGGCCCCTCTAGGCCCTTAAATTTAGGAGCCAGCCCTTTTTTTGAGATATCATTTGAAAGATCTTTAAATTCTGCACTTCTTTTGTTCTATACGTTTTCACAAAATATTTTCAGATAAAAAGATATCGAAGAAAAGGTGTGAGAAATTTTGAAATTTGTGATAGGTCTATTTTCGGGCCATAGCGAGCGCCGACGAGCGTCACTTCCGGTAAATTTGATATACCTGATGCACCTCTCCAGACATAGCTCTACCTAGCCTCAAAGTTTGAAGTTTCTATCTAGAGCCGTTTTTCGGGAAAATTGTGGACAAAATGACCCTTAAAAATCAGAAAATCGACGATATCTCCAGACCGGAAGTGACGTCATCAAAACGGAAAAAAACGCATAAGGTTCAAGTGATGTTCCATACGTCCTGAAAGTTTCATAAGATTTTGTTGAGCCGTTTTCGAGAAATCGCGTGCACAAAATCGGTAAGAAAAAAAAAATAATAATAAAAGTGAAAAAGAAACCAAAGAAAAACAATAAGGTCTTCCGCTGAAGACGGAAGACCTTAATAATAATAGAGAAAAAGAAACCGAACGAAAACGATAAGGTCTTCATGGAAACGGAAGACCTTAATAATAGCTTTAATAAATCGTTTAACTTTACTCTAAATTATTGATACTTTTCCACTCATTTGTAATGCAGTGTCTCGAATAGCCTTGTTTTCCAGCTTCTCACAATGAAAATATGTGATAAAAAGTGGTCACAATAACAATAATTTATTATAAAAGATTCAATCGTGAGAGCAAGTCATGTTTAATGTCAAATTATATTCATATTGTATGTCATAGAGCTCACGGCATTTTTATTGTAAGTAAGGGAAGTTGACAATTGAATTTTGGAAGGCATCACGTTTATCATAAATCTTTGTTGTGAGATAACGATTAACGTCTTTTGCTAGTTAAATATCCCTCCGTGGGGGAATCTACGGGTAAGAATAGGTCCTCAGTACCCCCTTGCTTGTCGTAAAAGGCGACTAAATGGGGCAGTCTTTAGGATGAGACCGTATAAACCGAGGCCCCGTGTCACAGCAGGTGTGGCACGATAAAGATCCCTCCCTGCTCAAAGGCCCTAAGTGCAGAGTATAGGCCTAAATTTGCAGCCCCTCACCGGCAATGGTGACGTCTCCATATCAGGGAAATATTCTGGAGAGGGACGTTAAACAGTATGCAATCAATCAATCGATCTATTTAAATATCCAAATATGAAACAGATGTGTCAGACTCTGTGGTATCTTTCTTTTCAAGCTCAGCGGAATATACATGTATATCTAAATATCGAGTGGAAGGCCACGATAGGTGTATTCTTCTTTTCACTTATAAAATTTTGAACAAATAATTGAATCAACTGAGAGATTTTTAATCAATTTTTGTACACCAGATACCCATTAAAACATTAGCATATAAGATCATCGGATCGTTTGTTCCTTAATACTCTCATAAAACCAGCCACCCCTTGAAACCGGACACCGGCTACTTTTCCAAGAACAAAAGTTAAGAAACATGGGAAAATTTCCCCTCATCATACCGGCCACTTTTTGGTCGCAAAAATATAACAGTCATTGGCCAAAGGATTAATACATGTAGTGACCGGCCAGAGGTTTGAAAAATACCCACCAGAGGTAGGAGGTCAGAAAAACTGAAAATGGTCTCATAGGGTTTATTTCCTTTGTTTAACTGTCTTATGAAGGTGTTAATATCTTGAAATGCTCCGTAAATGACCGATATACGTTGTGTACACAAGATTACGCTTTATTCAAACATGAATTAATAAGATATCAAGGAACTAGTGTATTTCATCACAGAATGAATAAACAAATAATCGAACGCCACGTTGCAGCATACATTAAAATAGACACTACATTGTAGCTGAAATCCCGTGCAAGCGCGGTGGAAATTAATTTATTAAGGTCTTCCGTTTCCAAGGGAAGACCTTATTGTTTTCGTTCTGTTTCTTTTTCCCTATTATTAAGGTCTTCTGTCTTCATCGGAAGACCTTCTAGTGATTCTACTGTTTCTTATTAAGGTCTTCCGTCTTCACGGAAGACCTTATAGTGATTCTATTGTTTCTTATTTATTATTAAGGTCTTCCGTCTTCACGGAAGACCTTATAGTGATTGTATTGTTTCTTATT
>NW_026940608.1:0-11983 GCF_032062105.1 Saccostrea cuccullata | reverse complement strand
CAAGATCCACTGTGCCAGAAAAAGCTGAAACTTATGTGGAAGCATCCTGGGATAGTGTAGATTCTAAATTGTTCAAATCATGACCCCCGGGGATTGGGTGGGACCACAATGGGAAATTAAAGTTTTACATAGAAATATATAGGAAAAATCTTTGAAAATCTTCTTCTCAAGAACCACTGGACCAGAAAAGCTGAAACTTATGTGAAAGCGTCCTGGGATAGTGTAGATTCTAAATTGTTCAAACCATGACCCCAGGGGGTTGGGTGGGGCCACAATGGGGAATCAAAGTTTTACATAGAAAAAAATAGGAAACATCTTTGAAAATCTTCTTCTCAAGAACCACTGTGCCAGAAAAGCTGAATCTTATTTGGAAGCATCCTGGGGAAGTGTAAATTCTAAATTGTTCAAATCATGACCCCTGGGGATTGGGCGGGGCCACAATGGGGAATTAAAGTTCTACATAGAAATATATAGGAAAAATCTTTGAAAATCTTCTTCTCAAGAACCACTGGGCCAGAAAAGCTGAAACTTATATTGAAACATCCTGGGATAGTGTAGATTCTAAATTGTTCAAATCATGACCCCCGGGGGTTGGGTGGGGCCACAATGGGGAATCAAAGTTTTACATCTAGTAAAGTACAGAATGGCCAAAGCTTCTCAGGTGAGTGATGTGGCCCATGGGCCTCTTGTTTAAAAATGTGTACCTGTTTCTTTGAATTAAAATACACACAAATACCGTTTAAAAATCATGGAGAGTAGACCTAGAGATAGAAAAAATTTGTAAACGTGTTTAAAAATGTACCATTTTGTACCAAATGTGTGATCTGGCCAATTTTCAAGTTATTTTTTAGCAAATCAAAGCTCAATTTCGTGAAAATATTTTCCTTTCCTGTTGCACAGGAACCCGATAAATAAAAAAAATGTTAAAATTTCATGTGACATTTTCATAAGATTATCACTTTCAATTATGCCCAGATTCCTGCCGAATGCCAATCAAAAGCGCTTACGTTCTTTAATACGTATTAAAAACTTCTGTAAGTTAAAGTATTTGCAGATTAAACATTTTATTTTTGGTTTACTGATAATATTTCAGGAATTGTTATACGTTTGCAGTCTAGTATGAGAATGAATTGACTAAAAACTTCACAGAATGATAAGCATATTGGCATTTATACACTACTCTTAAGACGACACCCCCCCCCCCCCCCCCCACCCCCCACCCAAAAAAAAAAAAAATTCAAAATTTTCTGCAATATGCTTTCTCTTTCTTAAGAATATATATACATTTGATCATTTTTGTTATATACTTATTATTGATCAGTCTGACTAAAACCAGCCCTTACTATTTCACTTCTAACAAATTGAAATAGTAGGAACTGGCTTTAGTCAGACTGCTTTATTGATAAACTTGTATGTTAAGAAAAAGACACCAGACTAGAAAAACTTAACATGGACAGACAACGGACGTTTTGCTTATAAATTACGATTTCTTAAGGCCTGCTATCAAGAATAGGCTGTCAGTTGCCTAACACGTGTAGAATTAAGTTTTTCTTTATATTTCAAAATAAAAAGACCATTTTGATAAATTTTACGTAAGAAATATAAAATTTTACGGCTGACGATAATGACTTCACACATGGGCATGTAATTGCCAACGCAAACTCCTTTATTACTTCATTTTAACGGCTGAAATTTATACAACACCAAAAGGGGTGTCAGTCCTATTCCCCATTGCAATTTCAGACATTGGTTGAAACTATTTAACTAAAAAAAATGAAAAACTGCTCACATTCTCTCTTCTAAAGTCATGACATCGGACAGTTTTTGTCATAACCTTACCTGTATTTTCATGACAACAAGCCATTTTTATTGCTTAACTTTAAATGTTTCTGACAACGGTACTGTCTTGGAACTTAACGTGTTCCTGGCCGTGTATAAGGCCCATGGGCCTCTTGTTTTTGTTCCCCTACTCTGCCTGTGGGTAATAAGAAATCAAACTTAAAACATTCAACATGTATACACATGATGCAATGGTGCCTCTTTCAAAATTTTTGAATTTCATGGAATGTGGTTAAAAACAATAATGAAATTAAATTGTTGGAAAGTACTTACATATGATACTTAGGTGACCTGTGGGCCTCTTATTTAAAACACAAACCTATTCAATTGGAAAATTGTTACATGATACTCATATGACCTATAAGGTCTTGGACCTCTTGTTTAAAACATACCAAACAATTAAAATAATACTAAATAATCCTCTGGCATTCACTTCAAAATTATTCAAGGTTTTACTTTGTTTACACACATTTATACATATGTTTAATATTTATACTTCATATGAAAGAATTGAGTTTTCACAGAACAGAATGCTTATATATCAGTACTATTGCATACCTCTTTTTTTTATTATTATTATATTGAAAACAACACAATGATGTGTTTCACTGGAGATATTTGATTTTCTTCATCTGTCTGTTTCCACACTGAGCAACAAACAGATTGTCATTTGTATCTGTACACAGTCCATAGGGTTGACTCAGTCCACAGTCTATGTAATGGAGGAACTGTCCATCCTGGTCTATGATGTGGACACAGTCATTGTTATGATCAGCCGTAAGGATGTGACTCTGACTGTCTGTGGTGATTCCTTGTGGATAGAATAGTTGGTTCTTTGGAGCAGGAGTATGTCCAGTGTACCTGAATCTCAGTTTCCCGGCCTGATTGACCACCACTACTGCATTAGCTTCACTGTCAGACACACAGATATCCAGGTTCCTGTTCTCAGTAATGTAGTATGTGTAATAAAGACCAGATGAATAGAGAGGTTTACCTTTATCATCAAACTGAATGGTTTGTTTCTCTGTGGAGCCAGAGTAACGGACAACTTTTGTTTGTTTGTAATCATCACTGACCATGATAACCAGGAGGTCACCAGAGGAGATACTACAGACACCGCGAGGTTCCCAGTTCTGTAGTCTGATCACCTCCTCTATCTTCTCATTCTTCACAATGTTCACAGTTCTATCACTGTAATCAGTATAAACTAGATCTCCACTTTTTGTCACTGCTATGTTATATGGTATGTTCCCTGACCTGGTTGTGATTGACTTGAGTAGTGATCCCTGATTGATGCTGAAGAGTTTCATGGTGCTGTCATTTCCTCTTGTCCAGATTTCATCATCACTCAGACAGGACACACGGTAAAGTTCTCTATACCCAGTGTCTATGGTGGTGACAGTCTTTGGTTCATCAAGCAGCTGTTTTACTGGAGGAGAGGATCCAGCTTCTGGTGATTTCTGTGTTGTCTTCATGCTGTAGCCATTTTTATCTGAAGTAAAAGAACTTGGTGATAAGGTGCCAAACAGTTTACAAAGTTCCTCATGGATTTTTCCTGGTATGAATTCGGGTAAAGACAGTGTAATTTTGTGCGGAAGATTTCTGTATATTTGTACATTGGGTGTGACACTAAATAGTTTTGACAAGTCATTAGTGTCTATTGCTATTTCAAGTGAATGAATTTCATCCTTGATGTCAGACATTGTCTTGTTTATTTCATCCAGATGTTTTTGTAGAGTTTGTAACTGTGTGTTTTTCATCTCATCAACTTCAGCTTTAAGTTTCTTGACAAGTTTGTCAATTTCTCTGTGCCAGTCTTCTCCATGTTTTGTTATGGCTGTTGAGAGATCTCCATATTCCATTTCTAACTGACTCATTCTGTTTTGTACATCAGAGGCAATGTCCTGGTAGGTGGGATATATTGTACCATTTAATTCATTCCTCTCTTTAATAATAATATCCTTCTTTTCATTCAGAACTCGCAGAATTTTAGATAATTCATGACATAAATGTTGATTAGATTCAATGCAGTCGCTGCAGACAGGAATGTCACATTGTTTACAGTACATAATGCATTGTTCTTTGTTATGAGATGTACATATAGGGTAGAGGGGGGTGGATTTTCTCAGCTTGAAAGGGACAACTTCATGTTTTTTGGATTCATCAGATATCATATGTTTTCCTACACAGACTGTACACAGGTTGACAAGACATGTATCACAGTGCATCTGTACCACAGAGGTCTCACACAGGTCACATCGCATCACGTCCTGGGCACTGGTACGGGGGTCCATCATTTCACATAAGCATAAAAATTTAGCATTAATGAGTATACAGGTTTGAGGCCAAAAAATGTTTTGATAGAGCAGAAAATAAAATTGTATATCTGAGGCCATTAAGCATGCAGAATTTTTTTCTTCAGATAATCACATGTAGATAGCGATAGTCAAGTCATCATGTTCAAGATTTTTTGAATCATTGAGTTAAAGAGATACTGTTTACATAGGTAAAGCGTACAGTACTGAATTTTCAAAATTTGCAAAGAGTTACTGCAATGTTTATTACCTGATTTAAGTAACAGTGGCCGTCCTGTCTCTTGATCTCTGTATATACTGACACACATGTATTATCTAGTAGTCTTTCTCTATGGACTGATCATGAGATATGTATACATGTACCTGTGTTATCTACCTGTCAGGTGATTTTACTTCCTGGTCCATAAGGGGCATTTAAACATTCAAGCAAACATTCTTTGTATTGCAGCTTTTTTTTTTTAATATGAATAATGCACTTCATGTGAATTTGACAGTCATCATAATTTTCTACTGTAATTAAACATAATTAAAGACATATAATGCAACGTACAATCTACTCTTTCCACTCATGATTTTCTGAGAAGTCCAAAAAATGTTCTTAAACAAAAAATAAGTTTACTTTAACAGGAGTTTTGACCAGATATAAAATGATGAAAATGCTAGAATTTTATGAAGAGTTTTGACCAGATATAAAATGATGAAAATGCTAGAATTTTATGAAGAAAAATGAACTTAAATATAGTTTCAGTTGGTATTTAAAAAAACGAATTAGAGAGGTTGTAAAGTACATGTATTACCAGGCAGCACAAAATTGCAAATAGGTCATTCTATATCTCGAACATTAATTTAACAAAAAATAAGAACATTTAAATATAAAAAAAAATTTGTAGTGTTTGTCCCTAAGCACTAAACAAGTAAAAAAAGATTTTTAAAAAATGTTCTCAAACTTTATTTGGAAACATGTGGACTCCATTGTATAGATATGAATATACATAAACATAGGTAATCAGAGATCACAGATTTTGTTGTTACCTCACAGAGCTCAACCAACAAAAAGGGTACAAAAAATTCAAAATTTAAGCAATTTGATCTGATACTTTGTAATAGACCTATATAAAACTTCAGACTAGTTTTTCATCACAAAAATGTTATTAAAATCCAGCATCTGAAGCAAGTTTATTATTAAATAAATGATGATGAAAGGTGCCTCATCTAAAATGGTTAATTTCAAGGCCCCTGGGTCAGGGTACTTGGGGTGGGGGTTACATAGTCTGAAAATATATAAATGCTTTGAAATGTACTTTTTGGTATTAATCAACCACTTGTGATGAAATAAAATTCATTATAAAACTACCAAAATATAGAAATTTGTGCCCCCAGGTTCAGTGGTTCCTTTGGGGTGGAGTGCACAACTGGTTATAAGGTGGAAATTTATTTTCTCTTTGTTACTAAATAAACCTCTGGGTATTAAGTAACCAAAGTAAGCAAACTAAGTGCATAGTTATTATAAGCAATAGTGCCTCTTTTAAAGTTTTAAATTTCTTGGCCTTTGATTTAAAACATGAACCAATTCAATAGTTGGAAAGTTGTTATATGATACTAAGGTGACCTATAAGGCCTGTGGGCCTCTTGTTTTAATCACTGACATTAACAAAACTAAATTTGTTAAATTATTTAGTGAAATTTCAAGATGTTAAAAATTAGTTGAATTATTCCATGAAATTCAAGATGTTAAAATATATTAAAAATTACCAAAATTAATATTTTTTCATGTTTGTAAATTGATATTACGTGTATTTTGTTTCAGCCTATTGCCTTGACGACCTATGTCATGGTAACAGAGATGTTTCCGGCTTCCAATCGTTCCTTTCCCTCGGTGGGCATTAACTGTTCCTGGGGGGTGGGGCTGGTGATGCTGGCAGTCCTGGGGTACTTTATACGAGACTGGAGAACCCTACAGCTCGTGATCTCAGTACCAAATTTTCTCACTCTCATTTATGCCTGGTATGAAAATGCTTTACCCACTGTTTTATGATTCTTAAAAAATCCCTACCTATCTTCTGCTGTTTTAATATCTGCATTAATTTATGTAAAATCACCCAATATAGAAGGACTCTTTATTAATTAATGTCATTTATTTTTTGTTACATATACATATGAATTATAAGTATTTTATAGACTTTTAAACCAATACTTCATATTGTACAAATTATAATTTTACCTCTAATTCAGATATAAATAACCAAAATACTGTTGTTATCAGTGGTAAATTTCTTTGTGATCTAGGTTTTTACCAGAATCTATTCGATGGCTTATAGCTAACAAGAAGTATACTCAGGCTAAATCTGTGGCAAAGTTTGCAGCTAAAGTAAACAGGAAGGAGATTCCAGCTGAACTGCTAGCTATCCAAGAACAGGAACCAGTGGACCCAGCTGGTGTGGGTCAAAGTCAAGTGGGTCTCCTGAGGTCAAAGGACACAAAGAAATATACCGTCCTTGACCTCTTCAAGACTACCAAGTTGAGGACATACACATTAATCATGTTTTATTTATGGTAATTTTTTTAATAAATACATGTATGTATAAAATTAAAATCAACTCTTAGGAAAGCATTGTTCATTTACACAAATGATTTGGAATACATGTACTAAAATAATTGTTGTGAGCTTTTAGATTATTCAACGTATTGAAAGGTATCGTTTAATAATGAACTTTTATTGATAAGGATATATTGAAATGTGATAGTTCATATTTGTTCCTGTTTTATAGGACAGCTGACAGTGTGTGTTATTTTGGGATTCTCTTTGCCACGCCCCAGCTCCATGGTAACCAATTCCTGAACCTAGGGATCAGTGGGATTGTTGAGATCCCAGCTCTGATTATCTGCATGTTTATCATCAACTGGTACTGGAATTATCTCCCTTGTTTTTTAATTTTATGAAATAAATAAATCATTTAATATAATGGATTTTAAAAAAGTCGGGGGGGGGGGGTTCTGTCAGAAGAGGTCTCTTGTTTTCGCTTTCAGTAACAGGTCACGGTTTCTGTTTGTACTGAATTATTTGTTTTCTCTATTTTACAGGGTTGGACGTAGAAGACCTGTCATATTCTTCCTACTGTTGTCAGGGATCATGAACATTATAACTATATTCATCCCCAGTCAAACAGGTAAAATCACGTATGTAAACTCATTAACATCCAGACAAAGAAAAAGATGGACCAGCACTGTTTCTCATTGTATGTACCTAATTCATCAGATTGTTTTTAGATTCTGGTGTTGACCTAACCTGGTTACAGATAACAGCCGCCATGATCGGAAAGTTTGGGATTACTGGGGCTTATTCTCTGTCCTACCTTTACTCCTCAGAAATCTTTCCCACAGTTGTCAGGTATGATACAGTCATTGGACAAAAGAAATTGTTCTTGATGTCAAAGTGACAGTGTTTATTTACATTAATTACTACCGTATATATATTTGCCTAGAAGTTGATAATTTGGGAGTTGAATTTTTGTCAGAAACTGTCCATTTTTGTCAATTTATAGGCGTCTTGTTCATAAAAAAACTCGGTACTTAATAAAAAAATCCTTGTAAATTAAAGCATTTGTACTAAGCCATTTTTATTTACATGTATTTGTAGAAACCAAGCCGTGGGGCTGTCGTCTTTCTTTGAGAATTTAGGTGGAATAGCTGCACCTCTGATAGTCTATGCAGTAAGTATTTGTATTTCAGGATTTGTTCAGTAAAACAACACTTATTTCAGTCCTATATATGGCTACCTACCAAAATTTTATTCCTTTAATGTGGCCTCAATATGTCAAACATTATGCATAATTTTTTTCAAAACAAAGCATTAACAGTAGAAAAACAAATCTCAGTATTTCAAAAATATATAAAGGGTATGTAGGAATTTTCAAACTAGAAGTTGCTTTAAATCTGAGAATGTTTCCATTTCTGTATTTTAGACAGTGAATTACTCTATAATTAACTTCCTCTGCCTTTTGTTTTCAGACCAGCAGCTCCCAGTCTTACATTCCTTTAGTCGTGTTTGGAGTGATCATGGTTGTGGGGGGAATCTTGGCATGCTTTCTCCCCGAGACTCACAAGAAACCCCTCCCCGAGACCATCGAGGACGTGGAACATTTCACCAGAGGGGCAGCCACTCAGACTGAGAACACCTATCTCTGACCAGGTCAAGGTTACATACCTGATCAGGTCAAGGTCACTTGGGTGACACACGGTCACAAAGTTAAACGTGGAGTTCAACCACAGTTTCTTTATGTTCTTTACAATTAACTTTGACATTTATTTCAACAAAAGAACAAACCTTCAAATGATTGTGTCGATCACTATTGTGCCAAAACATTCACCTCAACAGATGTTTTAGTGCTACTTGTTTTGATCTCATTATGTTAGACATATCTTGTAGTGTTTGAGTTATTTTTGATAGAATTATATTTCTGATACCAGTGTTTGATTGTTTTATTGCAGTCAATCTGTTTTCATGCATTTACATTTATTATTAGTGAAATATAGATCTGGTTATATAGCATTTAAATTACGTCCCTTAGATGGATTTTATGTTGTAACATAAACAATACATGTGTTGTTATTGCTCAATTAACTAATGTTTCAAAGACCACTAAATCAAATAAGAGTAAACATCAATATTAATGTTTCTTATAAAGAGGATTTCTTAGGAGGGGCATTTACTAGTTTTACTTTTGGTTTACTTATCTGACACAGATAAAGGCAGTTCTTCATTAGTGGTAAATGTCTCTGGAATTATTATACTTAAAAATATAGGAAAAGTATATATGAAATACCAGATTTGTTCTGTATACTTGGTATAAATGACTTGATATTGTAGAGAATGAATACCTTTATTTAGGTAAGAGGTCTTAAAACAAAGTTTATGATTTGTTATTCGTCAGAGGCAGTTATTTGTTTGTTTGTTAAGAGTTTCTGGTACTTTTATTTTATTTTATTCTTTATGTTTTTCTGTCAAAATGTCAAAATAACCATTGTGAATCAATAATTTTGATGTTTCTTTAATGTGACCTTTTTTAACTACACATGTACCCATATTTAGAAACATATCTATCCCATGAATGAAGGTCAAAGTCAATGGTATATAGACAGCAGGGAACATTTGAAGTGCTTTTCTTTTTATTTTATTAAGGAAGCTAGCACTCTCCTAAGCATTTGGATTTCAAAAGTAACAGGATTTGTAAAATAGGGTTTATACACCTTATTACATCATGTTATTAAAAGAGAAAGTCATATACTTTTAAGAATGTTTTTTTGGAAATTTTAAGTGCTGTCATATCTCTAAAGTATTTTATTCTTTATTATGATAGTAAATATATAAAAAAAAACATTGACAGTATAATTCTCTCAGATGCATAAATCTTGAGTTACATTATTCATTACAAGTTTGTTTTTGTTGTGTTTTTGATCAAATATATTCTGATGAGAAGGGGTTTCTTTCTTGTATGTAAAGAGTGAAGTTGAGTTGATATCAATAAATTAAAAAGACTGATAAGATATTTGTTGAAATTTTGTTTTTCTTAAAGAAAATATTGAGGGATCCATACACACATGTGAATGTTAATTATGTCTTTGGGCATCAAGTGTTTGGAAATGCATAAAACATGTTTGTCAAAGCAATCAACATACATATTCAATATTCTTACATCAAAACAAGTTTATCAATTGCAGGCCAAACTCAATTGCAAGATCAAGAGATCAAGATTTTGAAATCTAAAAAAAAATTCTCCTCACAAGGAATACAGTGAAATATGAAATTCTTAGCATCAACTGTCAAAACTTACTACTGGTCAAGGTTAGTTTCTCTAAAAATAGCTCAATCTCCAGTCCATGGTCTATGGGTCAAAATATTGTGCCCAATGGAAGGTCTTGTCACAGGAAAAAGTCACCTTGGTTATAACTTTTGAATGAGAAAAGAAAGGGATTTAATTTTTTCACTTTTATGTTGCATGTACCTTGGAAAGAATCTATCCAATATAGGGTGCTTCGACTTTGGCCCCTTGACCTTGAAGTTTGACCTACTTTTCAAAAATTTTATCATTACTTTTACCTGTTCATAACTTTTGAATTAGAAGATAAAGGACTTTCTTATTATTTATATTACCTATTACAAAACATTTGTAAATAGATTTTGTTTTATGACCCCTTTGACTAATGACTTCAATTTTCAGCCTATTTTCAAAAATATTAACATTGGTAATAACTTTCCAAGGGGAGGGGATAGAGCATTCATTGAACTTTAATATTTGGGGTATTTTAGTACTGCGTCTAAAACTTTCTCCTTCTTGTAAAATTAAATTATTGCATAAATTCCTCAAAGTGTAGGAAGAACAACTCCTCATATTTCGTGGAAAGATCTGTGATATGTGTAACGGTTTTGTTGGCTTATTTGGGAATCCTAAGATTTAAATTTAATCTCATCCAATAGGTGCCTGTAAATAAATCTGTGACAGTCATTATTCCAATGGACTCAAATGGAGATTTTGAGAAATACGTGATGAAATCCTCAACCCAAAATCAAACCAAGACATGTGATCAAGGGTGGACATATTGTAACAGACTTGTGTTGAAGTAATTGTGTGGTCGTTAAGAATGAACAACAAGGCTGTTGGTTCGCGTTGAACAAGACAGTAAATCTTTATTCAATGGATAGATAATCATCAATCATCATCATCAAAACCCTATAATGAAATAACAAATTATAAATTCTAAGCATAATAACTATAAAGCTATTCATCAATATATATGTACAAATCAATATATCATATAGCTTTATCCGAATCAAGGGAGATAATTCAATTACATGAAAATTACATAATAAAATCTCCCATTGCTTTAATTAATGAATATTTAGAATAAAATCTTTACAATAATTATTATTCCAATGTATATGTACATTATCAATTATTGTTTAGCATAAAAACAATGAACATGCGTACCATTCAATGGGAATGGGTCAAATGCTGTACAACAGCATATAAGCTGCATACACAAAACTGTATATGTACTAGGATAATATCTACAAATCAACAATAAACACCTTTGTAGATATCTATACTAATCATAAAATAAAGTTTACTTTAAAAATATGAAAAAGTGAGACAGCACTGTATTTACTATTTACACATAACTCTATATCTAAGGTCTCACTCTCATTATACATTTACTCCAGAAAAGTGATTAAAGGAATTAAGTGCAAAAATTACAGATTTCACATTTAATAGAATTAGAATTATATTACTCATTAGTATTAAAGAATTACTTACCATGCAATAGGAAATGTTGGTCCCAAGGTCAATGTCTGATTTGTAAAACAACTATGGAAAATCAGAGACAAAAACACTTCCAACACATATGGCAACCAAGCAAGAATTACCCAAAAATACAAAGAAAACTTGGAGGGAAACACAAAAACCAATAGAAAACGATAAGACAATACTAAAAAAACCAATGAAACTAAAAGATACAAAATGACCATGGCCAGAATATAATTAGCACCCTGAGGCTAACTCTGGACCTCTCTGGAAAAGAATCATTTAAAAATCAATACACTTAACTACAGGTTAAATGAATAATTACATAATTCAGCTGTAGAAGTGTGCTGCAAGTAAAAACATATATAATTAAATAAATGAATAGATGCACATGCAATATGCATTGCTATGCACATGTGCATAATATATAAAACATGAGTCTGTCACAATATGGAAATGAATTTGATCCCACCATATTAACAGAGGTATGAATATAAAATAAGCATTTCTGGAAAATTAACAAACAAA
>NW_026940607.1:0-119120 GCF_032062105.1 Saccostrea cuccullata | reverse complement strand
GAAAATTGTCTCTAAAATGTGTTAATATTTCATGGGTAAGTTGAAACATTGACAGATAACGATTCTATTAGAAAATGATCACATCTTTTGAAATGCAATTGGTAAATTTAACTTCCTACGTTATATTGACTTTTAAAAAACCTTGCATTGGTATCACAGATAACAAACGTCCCACCAGGTACAAATTTCAATGCTGTCTGCACAAATAACCTGGAATTTATGCAATGAAAATTACATCAGATTTTAGATACATTGAGTTAAAATAATACTACATACACATAAAGATGATCGTCATTGCGCAAAAAGACAAAACACTAAATGATTAAAGTAAAATAGAAAGAGACCCAAGTTTCTAAGGTACCCATGCCGACTAACAAACATTATTAAATTATCGGAAGGGACAATAAGTTTGTTCCGTCTGTTAAAACTCGAATTATATAATCAAGCGATGAGTATTTAAAATGTTTAGATTGTGTTGCATTTTAGAAAAACTCGAATTATATAATCAAGCGATGAGTATTTAAAATGTTTAGATTGTGTTGCATTTTAAAAATGACTGATAAAAACGATCAAGTTATTGAAGTCAGTGAATTTGTAAAAGGCGTCAACTCCTTCACAATACACAACCAGTGCATTATGATAACAATAAGGGACAAACTTTTAATAATAGTGGGGAAAATCATGATGCAAATCAAAATGACAAAACTCGTAGCATAAGTAACGCTTATCTGGCAATCTTTTGTAGAAAAAAAATTAGATCAGTTAGAGATGAAGGTAATTCCCACAAATTTTGGAGTCTTATCTTTATATTAATGCATAAAATGAACATTTAAAGGATAAGTTTTATTCCATATTTTCATCAGTAGTTTGTACAGTGTATTCCTTTTTTCTAAACTGTAATTTCAGTGCATTTCCTGAGAGTTTTCATTTAAGGGTTTGTGCCTCTTTACATCCAATAATCATGCTTAAGAATAGGGAAAGCTGCCTTTTCAATTTTAAATAGTTAATTACATTTTCGTAACTGTATCAATTTCTTACACATTTTCTAACTAAATAAACACATCACCTATAAAACCCTTAGAAAAAAATGCATCCTAATTTCAAAATGTAATTTTGATGAAACATAGAGATAGAGAACAGTATTCAAGATCAAAAGTCCATTAAACAATACAAAATATGAGCAGAGTAAACTGGGACATCCAAAAACATCAGAGGTAGGATTAGATGCCATGGAGGAGAGAGCATCCCGTTCCGACCTGTGAAATCCGCCATGTGCTCGTCATGATCCTGAAGTCACGAAAAACAATGACGTCAATTTTTTAGTATTTAAATAAAGGACTATCAATTAGAATGAAATACGTCGGTCAGCACTTGACTCAATGATAAATAGTATATGCTGACAATGTCATTGTATCGACCATAGAACTTACAAAATGATGACTTTAAATCCGAATTTCCTTGTTTCATCAACTTGTTTGTCAAAAAATATATTTTGAATTGTATTTCCTTGTGTATTTAATATATTTAACATGTTGATGGATATTATATCTGAGGACAGATTAACATTTTTATAGCTGAGGAGAGGTTATTTATTCTAGGGGAGTATGTGATGGGTACTAACTTCGCCCCATTATTAGCAGACCTATTTCTGCATTTCTATAAAGTAAAAATTTGTCCAAAATCTTGTACTTGAATCGAAAAAAAAATTGCTGTGGCCTTCAACTCGACATTTAGCTTTGAAGTAAAACTTGAATCCGGTATGTTGTTCAGTCCGATGTAATATTTTAGTCCCTGAATTTTCTTTCTAATTTCCGTTTAAGGTATTACATGTATAACAAGCACTACTAGAGAATGGAATAATACTGCATATTTTCTCATGAAGACACTTTGAATGTTTTGATTCCAAGTTTTTATTAAATTTTGTCCAAGCGTATTTGAAAAATGAAGCATTTTCAAACCATACCCTCCTGTGTAGAAACAGTGAAGGGGCTGTTATACTATAACAAAAATTTTAATTACTTAATTTCACTTTAATACAAAGGTTTCACTGTGAATCACAGGCCTTTGGATCGCTTAAAAAAATTTGTGTGTGTAAAAAAAAATAAAGGTACTGAACTCTTACACTGGGTACCTAATTTCGCTAATAAATTTTTTTTATTCCAATGCTCTAAAATTCTACTTTCTATTCAAATCTATTCATAGATAAACATTCTTCATTGCTACCAAAGTTCATTCCGAAATTCCATATATTTCTTGAGATATTCTGAAATCAATTTCAAAAATGACCTTCTTTCTTTTACTCGACATTAGCTTGGGCCCCTGGTCATTCACATGTAAACCAGTGGCGTAGCTAGCTTTTATTTGATTGTATTCAAAAAAGGCAAGGGGTCTGGGGGCCGCCTTAAGGCCCCCAGCGGGTCCAGGGCAGCGCCCTGGTGGGGCCCAGGGGGCGAAGCCCCCGGAAGCTCCTGGATTTTAGGAGATTTGACTGACAAAAACTACCTTAAAAATGGCCTTCTTATGAGCAGTTATTTCAATACATATGAACAAAAATTGAGGAATTATCGAGCATTATGTAGACAGCGGATAAAATTCCAACTACAGTGGACCCTCATTTATCCGGACGCTTTAGTTCCCAGTCAATTTGTCCGGATATGTGAAGCATCCGGATATCTGAATCACCAGTTAAACAAGACAGAATAACATTTTAAAATTTTGTTCCGATGAAAAATCGTCCGGATACTGAAGCATCCGGATATCTGGCGTCCGGATATCTGAAGGTCCACTGTACTATCAAAAATATACCGTAACGAATAAGGGCTATACCTTCCCAACCTGTGACGGAGTAATGGTGTAGTCCGGGAGGCTGTTAACCCCTGCTTGAATGGTATAGCCCATTTAATATATTAAAAACGCTGTACACTCCAAAGTAAGGAGTCTGAACGAAGCAAACGAATAGAGAAGGTAAACTCTTAAAGTCATTGCAAATGATATTGAAATCAAGTTTTGAGTAAGATGAAATACTGCAAGAGGAAAGATATATTTTTATGTGTTAATTTGAAATACAGAGTGTACCTATAAAGAACTATTAGGTAAAAGGATACTATACATTTATTAATGTTGAATTTTAGTTGATTCATTGTATTTTAATTATGGTTCTCGAACAACATAAAAGTCATAAAAACATATGTTTTATTGATTCTCATTTCTTCTTTGGATTCAAAAACGTTAAACGGAATTCAAATTTTATAAACGCTGAAATGATTAAAATTTATTGAAATGTCCGAGTCTCAAATTGAAATCTTATTAAGCATGAATTGTATACAATGGCAATACGTGAATAATTAACTGGTTTACTGGTTAAAGGAGTGGAAAATATTTTTGTGACATTCAGAAAGTTATACCGTAAAATGGTATCTTAATATTTTATTATGTATACAGAGTCATTTATAACAAGAAAAAGCAGAAGGGTGACTTGCAGAAGTTTACAGTGTATCTAATATAAATTCTTCTTTTAGAATGCATCAGAAGTAGATGATATGTTCGTGTGCATAACTAAAAGAATTTCCATTTACGACTTTTTGCCGCCGCAAAATCATTCAAAATGGCATCGATCTCAATGGGTACATCTCGGTGGATGTGAAGTAAGGCGAGAGATGATAACCGTTCCTGGTTTATAGTTGAACTTAAATATGTCTTCACGCGCTTCAGAACGCTGAACGATCGCTCGACAGTTGCAGTTGCAACAGGCATGGTTAAAAGGACCATGAGAATGGCAGATATCGATGGATAAAGAGTGGAATTCGTATTATCTAGAACTTCGACAATTGAGCTTGGAACAACTGCATGCATCTGCCATTTCACCTTCCAGCGCTCAACTTCAGCTCGAAATGTCTCCACATTCCCAACAACGTCGGTTTTGAATGTATCGAAAATGGACAGCACTTTTTCGTTGGTAAGACCCTGGATTTTTGAGGGGAGAAGAAAAAATGCCTGAAACCGTTGCTCAGCCCCTAAAAGCCTGTCCTCTAGCTGCTGCACGAGGTGATCAATAAAAACGTAGAACAGAACCTTTCTCCAGTATTCGGAGGGTGTAACAGCAGGAATATTGGCTCTGTTCTGTTGTCGACCGGCTCGTCGGGGCATCGTGGGCTCTACATCAAATTGATCAGCTAAAGACACTGATTCTTCGAAAAGGGCGTCCCACACCTGCTGATCATTTCTAGCATCATTAAGCTGTGTCAGAACAATACGACACTCTTCGATAGCGGAAAGCATATCGCATTTTGGATCCTGTAAGAAGAATGATAAATGAACAACCAGGCGTAAGATGTGCTCACAAGCAACTAGACCTACAATAAAATCAAATCGTAGAATGGAGGACAGATATATAGCTGCTTTGTCGTCGTGTTGTGTGACAAGATGCTCCAGAGTATGGACAACAACAGGGAACGCTGTTTTAAAAGTAGTTAGAGCGTCAGACCGGCTTATCCACCTGGTCTCACAGAGAGACTTCAATTTAGTTTTCCTGTCCATCGCCTCTTTGACGTCTTCGTCATCCTGCAACTCGTCGAAGAATGCTTCTAGCCGCTTTGCCGAGTAGTGAAAGGCAAATGCACACTCCTGCACAACAGACATCATAGTTCGTATAATGGGCTCTTAGCAGGAGTCTACAACGGCCAAATTCAGACAATGGGCTTTACAGTGGACATATAGAGCATCAGGGGCCGAGCGTCGTACAATTGCCTGAACGCCATTGTGTTTGCCGGACATGTTGCTTGCCCCATCATAGCCCTGAGCACGGAGTTTTTCTAATGATAGACCATGGGTTTGCATAAAGTCGAGGAGAATTTCAGCAATGTAGGCACCTGTTGTGTGTTTTGCATGCAAAAAGCCCAGAAATATTTCTTTTATTTCTGCATTATTTTCGGCATGGACATAGCGAATACAAACAGAAAACTGAACTTTTGTGGATCTATCTTGTGTCTCATCAGCAAGAATAGCGAAGAAAGGAGCTTTTTGATAACAGTCTTTTAGCTTTTTCAGTATTTGATCAGCACAGATTTTAATTATTTCATTTTGTACATCGGGAGAAGTGTATTTTACGCCTGTCGAGAATGCAAGATGGTCAGAAAGAATAGGGTCATTTTTGGCAAGATTTTCTAGAATTGCAATAAAATTGCTTCGATCCTCTGTATGACCACGCAATGGTATGTTTTGACGACCACAAAGAATAATCACTTCAATTATTTTGGACAAAATGTGTCTGTTTTTAGCTAAGTTTTCTCGGTGTACTGAGGATAAAGAGGATGCTATCGATGGTGATTCAGAGTCGACAATTTTCATGAAATCATCCCCCATTCCAGTATAATCGTGGTGTTTTGACTTTTCAAGAAGGTGTCGCTTAATTAATTGGGATATGTTAGACCAGTTTGTTACAGGAGATGAAAAACTGAATGATATACTTCCTTTTTCCTTTGGGCCAAATAACACACAATACGCGCAAAAGAGAGAATCAGTGCTCTCAGAATAACGCAGCCAAGGATAATCTTTCAACCATGCTGCCTGCAATTTTCTTTTGGATCCAGAAATTATTCTATATTGAAAAAAAAATTAAATTTTTGATTCTGTATTTTTTGAATATTTGGAAAAGTTAAAAATTCGATTTTTTATATTACACTGTAATTGAATTTTTTTTCAATGCAAGTACTGATGCAAAGTTTTAAATATTTTAAAAACATTTTTTATTTCTCCAGACAGGGGCGATGTAGGGGTTGGGAAGGGAGGTTATTTTGTATTTCACTGGTGAAATAAAGTTGTATAATATTAACATAGTAACATGACTGTTTTATAAAGACAACGTAACCCTGCACCACCACCCCCTCCCTTTCCAACACACACCTTCATCCGACAAAAATTAAATATTTGTAAATTATAGTATTTATATCGACACTTTTTGATATTTAATTTATATTACAATTAGAAAAGTAATGTGTTTATTGTTGTTGTTTGTTTTCTTTTGTTTGATTTGTTGTTTGTTCCTTTATTATTATTAAAAACTGACCTCGACGGAAACTGGAAATCAAACATTTTGTCCCATTTTCCAGTTAGCAGTGAACGTTTTACTTCTGTGTTCGACAGGTCTGCTTTATTTAACTTTGCGATGTCTGGGTATTCTGGTCCATGCGAATTCTCCTTCTTTTCAGAAATGGTCGCGGATACACTGGCACTGGACTGACTTTTTTCCTAAGATGTTTTCTCGGGATTCGTATTTGAAAATTTCAAAAATGACTTGATATTGCTTTGAATCGACATTATGAAATTTGTCCTTGAATTTTTAAGAACATTATATGATACAAGAAATACACAAGACCTATATAAAACTGAAATTCGCACGGTTAAATGTAGGGATAAAATAAATCCGAAATGCAATATGAAAAAATAAATACAAAGAAATTAAAAAAAAAAACACAAAGGCATTAATCTTGCTTATTCCATAATTTATTTGATAAATTTATATTAAATTATGAAATTATGAAAATCATTTTTTTTTTTTTTGGCAAAAATCCGTGTATTCATTTGCGTTGCTGCGTATAGGGCGCTACGCCACTGTAAACAGACGGTGTTTGAAGTGCGGCGAAGACTTGCGTAGTATTTACAAAATCTTTCAACAATTTAAATTTGATTTCTTACTCCAGATTTTATCGTTAAGTCCGTAATAATATTCCTTCCGCGAAAAATTAATTTGAAAACGTCTGCATTAACAACTACCGCCATGTTGATTATGAATGTAAATGCAGTAATGGTAGAACGAATTTTTCCCGGAATGCATTATATACCTTTCGATTTTCAAAACAAATAGACCGCTAAATTGTTGTTTGTGACTTAGTTACACCATATGATCAAATTAAAGAAAAACCTTGTAAAGCTTGAATGCAAATGAGCAAATATTCATTGAGTTTAGAATAAATTCCGGGAAAAATTGGCCCCGTCGTTCTCGCCTTACTATTAGTGAAGGCCCAAGCTGATGTCGAGTAAAAAAAATAAGGTCAATTTGGGAATTGATTTCAGAATATCTCGAGAAGTATTAGGAATTACGGAATGAACTTTGGTAGCAATGAAGTTTGTTTATATTTGAATAGATATGGATAGAAATTAAAATTGTAAAGCATTTGATTCAAAGGAATTTTATTGGCAATGTAGGTATCCCATGAAAAGAGTTCCATACCTTTATTTTTTTTCAACACCTCAATTTTTTTTTCTAAGCAATTTAAAGGCCTGTGCTGTGAATGTACAAAAATGTCATAGGTGATTAATAAAAAAAACAATTTATTATTAGAAATTATCATTTATTAATATTATTTCTGGTTTACTGACCTTATTCAATGGTAAGCATGCATTTCATACAACTTCATTTTTAATTTTTTTTTTTAAATCCCAGTATGCTTTGGGCTACAATTAACATCAACAGAAATTGACTCTAATGATTACTTTCCATAAAGAAATACATAAAATATTTTTCACCATGGTATTTTGAAATTATTAAGCATTTATTACCCCTACCCCCTATATCATTGTTCAATTAGCAGAGACAGGTATGTAACTTATCATCTTAAACACTCTAACTTTTGTAAGATTATAGTTATTTTTTGATACCATTTTAATAGGCATGCAAAAATGAGTCTCATGGCCTATTTTACAAGGACCTTGACCTTTTAACCTTGAAAAAAAATGTAAGATTTACTTAATAACAACAAAATACATTGTATATATTTTAATAAAATTAGAATTAGATCATCTAACCAAAACATTTTCACTACAATAATTCCCACTGATTGATACAAACATCTGTGTTTATACTTTTACAAATTTGAGCCTCATTCAACATCCTTGCAGTCCAAATACATGTATACCTGCTGTACTAGGTCAAAAACATCTCACCTTGAACTTCTAGAATCCTGGAGTAAACATTTTTACAATACAATCAGTATACAATTATTAACTTTTGATGAGGTCTTCTCATGAGTATACTGACCTGGTCAGGTATTTGTTGACCGAGGCCAAACACCGAGGGTAATCAATAACCTTACCAGATCCATATACTAACAAGTATACCAAATTCAAAAATCAATAACTGTTTTATCAAATCAGGAGTTTTACAACATTTTTGAAACTATAATCCATGTCTTCAACACATATAAACACTTATAATGTAAATTTTAGTGTAAACAATGAATACGTAAAGCGGCACTGTGACACACAATGAGGAAAATTGACAAATGTAGAATTTTTGCATGCTCCAGTTAAATGTTGTTTACAAGTTTGAGCTAAAAATAAAAGTGGCGTGACCTTGACAAACACAAAAGCAACGAAACAGTAGATAAAACCTTTGTTTTTCCGGCACTTATATCATGCATTGTCATACCTTAGCTATTTCTCTATTTTAACACTAATCTAGCATAAATGTACATGGTTTTGTTCATCTAACACAATTAAAAATCACAACTAGAAAAAAACTGCCCTAATTTGGGGATGATTTCCTCAAGGGCTTTCTTGACGTTTGTAACACGTGGTTGACCTTCACGATTTTTACACGAAAATATGTTCCTTAGCGCATCCTCTCCATCGCGTTCAAATATTTTCTTCAAATGACCCAGATTTAGTCCAGACCCGGCCACCTTTTCTGCGATACTTATTTTAAGGATTCCTTTATCACCAAGCAAATGCAAAGATGAAACGTTCTTTGCTTTTTCTCTGTTGAACTTTATTTGATTGATAACAGCAGCTGGTGGGAAACTGTGAATACACATTTTGGTAGCATCAAATCTTGTGTGGGGAAATCAGCTTTCCTACATGTAGGACCTTCACATCCTCCATAGCATTTTGGGCATCATATGTGGTGTTTAAGACTGTCATGGCCAAATCTTTTTGCTTGTACGACTGGGAAGTGAAGGCCTTGAATATACTGGGACTGTCTATACATCCTATTACACAGTCTAGAAATTCTGCCTCGCATTTTATGTTCATCATTGCATTCATTAATACCGGAAAATCAAATTTTCGTCCATTGTGGGCAATCAAATACACACTAGGATATCTCTTTAGCCATTAGCAGAATTTATCAATGGAAGAATAAAGGTCTTTTGTATGAACCTGTTGACCATGGACAGTCATTGTCCCACTATTGTTGACAATTATCCCGGTTATCTGCTGTGCAGTGGAAGCAATTGGAAACTTTGGGTAAACTTAAGCAGAAAACTCCGACACCGACCCCACGACTGATGCAGCAATTTGTGTGATATGTGGATATTTCCCTCCACGCACTGAAATATACAAATGTTTCTTAGTTGTTAAATACTGATTAACATATTAACATGTACTAGTAGTTATCTTCTTGCTGCAATTTATAATTTACCCAAGTCAGTTGTCTCCAAGTCAAAAACAATGAAGGTAGTATTTTCCCCTGCAGGCACAAATTTGAAGTGTTCTTGAGGCACTGCTTCTGGTAAGTGCTCGACATCAGCATCAACAGTAAGCCCAATACCTGCATAAGATTAGTAAAAATAATTTTCAAAAACTAAAATCTTACGCAAAGCATAATATTCCATGATTAAATATAAAGTTACAAGACTGATATTTGTTTTAAATTCTACAATTTCATAAAAATAAGAATAAAAGTAGAATATTTATTTAAAATAAAAAAAAAATACCTGACTGATATGAAGCTCCCTCCAATGCTTCATTAGCACCTTGGGTGACCGCTCGCTCTTGTTTAAGCATCAAACGTCGTCTCTTGGTTGAGGGCAAACAGGACTTTTCTTTTTCTGTGCCTCATCGTCTGCTCAGCATAAGCTGTGGTATAATTCCCAGGAGATAGACCAGCCTCCTTGTGAACCTACATATTCATGAATATTATTTTAATATATAAATATCCTTTTTGAATAGTGACAAAATAAATTATTTTATTCACAATTGACAAAATTTTAGTATGAATTATAACAAACTGTTTGAAACAACAAAGTAAATTTCAATAATACAATTATAAATTAGTAAAAGTGTTATACAAAAGTGAACACAAACAGAAATGCATTAAGTATGCACTTGCAAAGAACTAAGGTGAAAGATCATTCTTCCTGTCATTCAAGATTCTGTGGGTTTAAATGGAAACCAGAGGGGAAAAAAATATGTCATTGTATTCATAATTCATTTATATTTTGGGTTTTATCTTTTTAGCTGAATGTTCATTGATATTAATATTTTACAGTTTGTTTTCTATTTAATTAGTTTTTTTTATATTGGTAATACAGTGTACATGTAAGTAGATAATGCAATAAAACTAACCAAATAAATAATAAAAAAAACAACAAAAACATTTTAAATTCATATAAAAGAATTATAAATGCAATGAAATAATTTTTTTAATACCTGTGTGATGTACTTTCTTCCCTCATTAATGAAAGCTACTGTTGCTGCTACTCGAAAATCAGTTTCCATAATGTAATGATTTGGGAGCCCGTAGTGTAACCTCACGGTTAGCGTGTTCACATTGTTGGCTACAACCTAAATCTGCTAATTGTTCGGCATTGTTCACGATTGGCTCAAATATTTTTTCAAGCTGAGATCGATGACTGTCATCTTTGAGGGAAGCCTTATATGGTAGGCTTCGGTGAATACACTTTTCCTCTGGCTTCCGTTTGAATCCACAGAATATTGAATGACAAGAAGAATGATGCCCAAATTGATGTGGAATGATAGCTCTCTCGTTTTCTTCCATACCTGTTTTGTCACCTTGGTTCTTTGCAAATGCATACTTAATACATTTCTGTATGTGTTGAATAACACTCTTTTCACTTTTTTTCAAGGAGTACAAATTCTTTCCAATGTTTTTGACAATGTGATTTCTATCGTACCGTTTTTTCAATGTCATATTTAAGTCTGACTTAATATGAGAGAGCATGGTGGTATCTCCATCTCCTTCAATGATCTCTATAGGTGTCCCTTCATCTGAGAGTTCCTTGACTCCTTGCACACCACTTTTGCACTCCATTAGTTTTCCGCTCCCAATATGATTACGAACACATCTGTGTTTTCGAACCGGCATTCTGGGTCTATTTCTCCTCCACCAGTTGCAAGTGCCACAGGATCTGTGGCACACTACAGACTTTATCACCTTTCTTCCATATTTAGCCTTACTCATGAAGAAAGTGTGTGCTGAAAAATAAATAAAAGTATTAAAAAAATAATCTTACTTTATTTTAATGTATATCCAACAATCATGCATAAAATTTGTTGATTTAGATACATAAAGAATGCAATGCCAAATCATATACATGTACATCATTCAGAGGAGCAATTATGTATTTGAGAGGATAAAAGATATGCTTCAGTTAAAAAATTCTATAGAGTAACACTCTAAATAATATAACCGTTCACGGTAGCTCAGTCGGTAGAGCGCTCGCTCCGTGATGGGGAGGTCGTGAGTTCGCATCTCGGCCGCGACCGACCTAGTCGTTAAAATAGGTAGCAATTGTTCCTTCACCATGCGCTCGGCACTTTGAAGTGAAAGTTGAGGGTCCTTCGGATGAGACCTTAAAAACCGAGACCCCGTGTCAGCGGCAGGCGATGGCACGATAAAGATCCCTCACTGCTCAATGGCCCTAAGTGCCGAGTAAAGGTCAAAATTTGAAGCCCTTCACCGGCATAAGGTGACGTCTCCAGATGAGTGAAAAATTCTCGAGAGGGACGTTAAACAATATACAATCAATCAATCTAAATAATATATATTAATCTTAGTATATCAATATATAGGATTACCAATGCTACCAAAATAAATTCAGGTCTTACAAGTTAGACTGTCAAATCCACTTTTGTGCCATGCCGTGTCAGCAGCTGCTGACATTCCCCGTCGTGTCTTACAAGGATAACTGAGCTTCACAACTTTCTTGCCTTTAAGGTCTTCAATCCCTAATAGGAACAACTTCAATGAAATTGAAAACATAACAGATGATATGTAGGCATCGAATACTCAGTTTATTGAGACACACTTCCCATTTATTACTCTGAGTATGTTTAGTGGGATGTGTCCTAATTCATGACCTTGAATTTGGTAAGAGTTATCTCCTCTTATTTTAAGTAATAAAAAAAAATAAATTAAAAAGAACTTTAGCTAGTAAAAAAATTGTTTTCAATCATCATTCTATTTTTAATATTTCAATGCATCTTTCCACCGCAAGATTTATTGATATTCAAATTATTTGAATTTTTATTTTGAAAAAAAAAACGCTTTTCCCCATAGACTTCAATGTAATCTTTGTTAATTTACTACTGCTTTATTAATTAACTTTTTGAAAATTTCTCGTGGGCAATCCTTTTCCACTATAAAATGCCTTAATATAATATCAGAGTATTGTGTACTTGACGGACATTTAAGGGTAGAGAATTTGGTCCCATTAGGGATTGAAATCCTTAACTTTATCAACTTTCTTCATAAATTTTTCAGATCTTGAGGGAGCACCGGGAGTTTGTAAAACACGCTTCTCCAGGTGTGTAGGATTACAAGGAGTTTTGGGACTAATTAAAAATAACTTGTACTTTGTCAACAAGTTAAGACATTACAAAGCAGTGAATATTTTTAAAAATTGCATCTGACATTACTACTATCACACTTCTGAGTGAAAGCACCTGGTTTTGTTTGGCCCAGGTTATTATGGTGTGATTTATGTTAGATTTTCAATTTAAAAAATATAACTGCATGATAATGTATGTATCAGTGTTTCAAGCTAAGAGGTTTTGAATGTTTAATGAAGATTTGTGTTATCCAGAGTACAAATTTGAGGTTCATAAAGTATAATTCCATGCAAGTTACCTGTTAACCTAATTTCATTAATTTAATTATATATTTATTAATCTAAGAACAATTACCTTTCGTCAGAAATTGGAGTTGATAAAGTTTGTCTTGGAGTACTTGCATTACTCTGTTGTTTATCATCTATTGTGTCATCAGATTCAAAGGAGATGTCCAAATCCAAAGAACTTGAAGGAATGACATTCAACAGCTTTCTATCCAAAAGAATATTACATGTATACAAATATGAATATTATAAAGACTTTCCTTTCCCATTTAATATTTTGTAGATTATATATTTTAACAAGTTAATAAGCATCAAAATGTTTACAAACCTAGAAGCTACGAGTGAGTCGGGGAGAGGACATACTCCTAAATCATCAATCATCTGTCCCATAGACTTCAATGCCTCTGCACTTTCAGCTTCTCCAATATCTCTGTAATATGCAAACAGCTACTCAATGTACAATTTCTAAGTTCTATGCGAAAACAATCTTTGAGGCACTTCAAAGATATATAATTTTTTTTCCATACATTCATAACCTTTAAAAAAAAACTTACTCCATTTCCGTATTAAAGGTATCAGTAGCAGCTTTCCGGGTGGACGTATTGGCAACAGCTTCTACAAATACCCCAGCCCTTCTCTCCATGTTTTTTTTTTTAGACTTTTGGAATTTACAGGCTTCAAGTTTAATGTAGACAAACAAGTATATACTGACAAAACGTCAGAAGTACTCAAGCTGTAGAAAATCAATTAGGAAGTATCATTAATATCCTAAAACGGTATAAGATGAGGGCTATCAGGTTCAATCCTCTGTTGAATAAACTACATGTATACATGAAACAACATTCATATATTGAATTTTATCAGAAAAAAACATTAATTGTACTACTTTTTAAGATGAATTTACGTGACACACTTTCAGGAATATTTTATAGAGCATAGTAACGTTGCCGTTTCTTAATGAAATATTTTTTTATGTAGGTATTTAGTATACATGTACTTCAAACTATATACTTTTTTGTATTTTTTGCTTAATGACGTACATCTCATTCAATATATACATCAATTAAGATAGCTTGCTAAAAGGTGGGGGGGGGGATTCCGGGCTCCAAAAAAATCCACGTGACTACGGGTTCATCCATCGTTGCAAACCACGGACAAAATGTACGATCCTCTCCTACTCCGGACCATGGCTTGAGACGATGGGGTTCATCTATTTGAGCGACATGTCCAGTGCATATTCCGTACGAACCAAAAGAAGTTATATAAGTTCCGGTACCAAAGCTTAATACGAGAATTTAACACTGATTTTGTGCTTTTATTTTACTGTCTCTCAAAGTACACATCATTTGCAGGCCCGTGAAAGGCAATTTTAGTTGGGGGGTTCAGCCATACATTTTCTGGCCATGCATTGTAGAATTTAATGTTAACGATGGGGTAACCTGCGTCACCTTTCAGAGTCTGCAGTGGACTCGTTCAAGGATGCTTTGTCGGCGACTGCAAAAAGTTACCTGAGATTCATACGCAAAGGAAAGCGTGAAATCTCTGTATAGAAACTGTTACGGCTGCGACGCTTCACTCATTGTTCATTCGCCATAGAAAATAATCCGCTATTTAACACTTAATATCTTTGAATATACAGACGTTTTCAAGATAAGCTTCATTTTTGTTTCTAGAAATAATTTTATCCATAAAAATAATATACTTTTGTATTTTAAACTGAGTAATTCGATGACCTAGCATCGTTTTAGATAACTCAAGCCCCTCTAGGGCTTGAGTAAAAATTGTTCACACGAACAGGTCCACCGATAGAATCTATCATACATTCAATAGTTTATCAGGTGTATGAAAATTGCTATAATTAGCTATATAGCTAAATCTACCTATATAGCTTTATTTAGCTATATAATATAGCTTTGTTTTAGCTATTTCAAATTAAATTTTTATTTTATGAAAATAATTATTAATGATATTATTTAAAAAAAAACACCATTTACATACCTGTACCCAGTTAAGTGTTGATGGCAAAACAGGGCATTCCTGTTTTCTTAAGTCTATGAGTTTTTCCATATGGAACCAAGTTCACCCCTCCACATTCACCATTCAAACACTTCACGTACAGAAAGCCACCTAATCCTTTCCTCAACTCTCCAACAACGTTTAGATATGTTAGTGGCACTGGCCCCAGTTTACAGTATTGACAACTCTTTAAATTCTCTAAAAGAACTCCCAAGTTCAACAATCCTTCGACCTTCCCTCAAACTTTCTCTCTTTGCGTATTTACCTAGTTTTATGTTGTTAAAAAGAGGGCAATTTGGGTCTTTGCATGGATTGTTTTAACAGGAGTGACCGGATTCGTAATTATGATCCAAGATTACAGAGCGAATACCTCTTGAAGCTTTGGAAATCCGATTCCCTTTAAATCGGCCAAGCTTTTCTCTGAGCGCAGCCATTACTACGGACCATAACTCTTGTCAAGTAACGATAATTTATGACTTCCGATTTCCTAGCAACAAAGACTGGAATCAAGGGCAGAAAACCAGAGCTATTCCGAGAATTACCGAGATCGACGCCACATCGGTTAAAATCGGAACTTTTATCGGAAGTGCTTTGTTATACATTTAAATCCTTAATAAATGTTGTCCAATCCAGGTCTTTTCTATTCTGTGAACTCGTCTCAATTAAAAGTTCTTAATTAATGCAAATTATATCCTCTAATACGGCCACTAAATTTCACCGTTTATGATCAGAGGGTCTTGCTTTGAGGTGAATATTCTTTCATTAAAACATCCTGTATCGACAGTTTTGATTTTAACATACGTTCGACTCAAATCTGTCCCTACCATTCCCCGTCATAGTTTTGATCAATGGGGATGTCATTCTCAGTACTTTCTAACTCTTTAAGAGAATTTTCTGCTACACCAAGGGTCACGTGCATTTTGATCAGTTGTTCTAAAGGAATGCCGCTGTCTGATTCCTCAGACCTTTGATCGGAGTGCTGTTGGGGGAATCCCACTGTAATGAAACAAGACTGAATAGGTGACAATTTTGTTTCATTCCAAGACCTCGAGAAATTTAGAAGTTGTTTTTGCCGGGAAAAATTCTAGTTTAACATGACGTGAGTTTAGTATGCCTATGCAGATGCATTATCAATTTTTTTCTTATTTTGTCATTAATATTAGCTATCCATTCGCAAAAAATTTCAGAGGACATCAATGATTTTATGTTGTTACGCCCAGTGACAGGATGTTTATTTTTCAAATCTAATATTTTGAAACACCTACGTGTAGAAGATTTACCAATTACCAAAGGCCTTAATTCTTCACCCATCGTGCTACAAGCGGGGATGACCGTCAAACGTTCTAAAACTAATTTACAAGTGAAAAAAGAATGGCGTGCAGACCTGCTAGGCAAAGCACAAGGAAACTAAAAATAAGTCCGTATATCTAACTGAAATACAAGCAGAAACTAACCACAAAAATTTCTTAAAAAGCCTTTGATCTGCGGTAAACATGCACCTGAAAGATTTGTGAAGGATAGGTTGATTGATGTTATAAGAGACGAAGAATTTAGAGCTGCCAATCACACTCTTGATGGGATGTTAAAATGTATGACAAATACGGGGGCATCAAAGGCCACAAACCTCAAAGATTTACAATCCAAACAGGATTTACAGAGAACCTTTTCCTTTTGAAAATATGCTCTAATCTCTCCTTTTGTTCTCCAACAATGTTAATGGCGCAATCTTTCGATTCCTTTCATTTTCACTGGTTTAGATCTTTCAGGAGATTCCTCTGATTCTTTTTTTCAGTTAATGGATGATGTACCTACTTCTGTCGACTCTAGCTATGTTCTGAGCTTAGGCGAATAGTAATGTGTCTGTCTGTTTGTCTGTAAACAATTCTTGAAAATGCTACTCCTCCATGGCACCTGATCCCACCTCTGATGTTTCGGAGGTCCGTGTTTGGTCTGTTCCTATTTTGTACTGCTTTATGGACTTTGATATTGTTAACTGTTCATTATCTCTAAATCCTTCCTAAAGTTTTAGACAAATTACAATTATATCTAGTCAAACAATTGAACAACACTTAGATACATTATTAAGAATCAGTTTTTGATTTCGATGAAAGAAATTGCAATGGTTACTAAAAATAACATTTTCTATGAAATTCATCTAAAACCCTACTCCTCCTTCAGTTTGCGTCTAAGCTCAGAACAGAGCTGGAGTCGACAGGAGTAGGTAAATCATCCATTAACTGAAATGGGAATCTCCTGAAAGAACTGGCATCGCAAAGCAGTCGAATGGCGAGGAGGCGACCTAATTTAAGTGATGCTTCATTTGTCGGTGATAGGGCCGTTTGAACGGCGAAAGCATCCTTTTAATAATGACGATTAACAAGTAGGAGAATAATTATTTTCTGATTTCTCGCATCTCTGGAGTTAGCTCCGCGAAATAAAGTTTAAAAAGGTAGGCAGAGTTGAGACGTTGGCTGGTGTCGCTGAATTTCCACTTTTCAACATGGCCTCCGCTGTGACTCTCCCCCGCACAAGTCATAATATAAAAGCGGGGGTTAGAGTCAGAGGAATCTCGGATTAGTCGCCATTAAGAAGTATTTGGATTGTTGGAAGATAACAATCAAGCAGTTTCCATCTTTTGGTCCGAGCATTAGCCGACTTGACCAGCCATCGTTTCTAAGATGGCGCAAGAAACTTATAAACACATAAAATTTATAAACACTTAAAGTGTGACTCTAAATTGGTTAATATTTCATTGACATCAATCTCAAAATACCTTGATTAAAAGATGACTTTGTGTTTGCATCTTGTGAAGGCAACTACATTATCCCTCCTTCATAAAGGCTGCATTGCATAAAATCTTGAATACCATGTTCTTCCAGGTATGAAACCGAGTCTTTGAAACCTCTGTCAACAATGAGCACGTCTTCCTCCTCGACTCGTTGAAATACATCCTCACTGTTTCGTTTCATGATGTGCTGGAGGATACCCGCATTGTTGTTCCTTGTGTAATTGCTTGTAGATACGATTACCATCGGCGTTACAAGTGGACGGCCTTTAAGCTGATTGAAGACCTGGGATACCTTTAATGCAGCACATTGAACCATATGGAATACGGATTTGTTAATGCAAAAAAAAAAGTTTCTCTCACTAGTTTATAATAAATTAGTTAAAGCCCGGGTCGTTTGCAAATGAAATAAAACAACAGGCGTGGCTGGTAGCAAACAATGGTAGCGGATAAGTGACATTGTGGGGAATACTGGCGTAATCGAAAGTGTTAAAAGTGATACACCCATCTTTCAAAGCTAGGTTTTACCTCTTTATCTGTGTATGACAATCCTATATGCAGTACAAAGTACATCTCTACCAGACGGATGGGGGACGTCTCGTTTGTACACCAGTTGCTTTTGATCTGCTGTCAGTGTTTTGTTAGCTTTGGCATAGAATGCAGGAAATGTCCAGTTTTCAATTCATGTGCCTTGCGTCTGTTGAATTTAAGTTAAAGTTAGTACCTCGATTGTGAATGGTTTGCAATTTTATTCGCTAGTTACCACAATATCATTTAATTGTGAATTTCGACCTTAAAGGTACTTGGACACAGATTTGAAGTTAATTTTTTCTGTATAATATCACGAATTATATATTTTAATTGCATTTCACACAAAAATTAATTAAAAATCTCTTTTCATTCAAAAGTTATTCAAAATTTTAATTTTTTGGTGGGTTTAATTGACACATCCTTTCACTACCACGAATTTTAACTTTATTCTTAACGTAGCTACGGATAGCGATCACGTGACATTGCATGTGAATTCTAAATTAAGAATTTTTCGGTTGGCTTATTCCGGAAATTCGCATAGTTCAATATGGCGGACTGCAAGTTGTAAACAACGTGCTCCGAGAAAAGTACACGGGAAACGTTATAGGAACGCTCAGCTGTACAGGTAGATCAAGTAAATTAGAGCGAATGAGAGAATATAACATCTTAAGAAACAGAAAACAATAAAACCTTTTTATGAACTAAAATGTCTGTGTATCGCAAACGACCAACTAGCACCCCCTATTCCAAAGCAGACGACGCAGCTGGTTTGAATCTCAATCATGATATGACATGGATGAAATCGAAAGAGGGACGAAGATTTGTTGAGATGAGGAACTTGACAAATCAGTTTATATGCTCTCAGTCACAGCGATAAAGGCAATCGTTTGTATCTTTTCCAAAAACTTTGAAAGCGATTGTGACTCGGTACTTTATTGTATCAATACATTAGGCCTATATGTAAATGGGTCTGATAGTACTGTACTATTTATGGATTTATCGACACTTTCCACGGGAAATCCCGGCCCCGAAAGGAATACGATGGAGAGGCTTATGATCACTGTTGATATCAACTCAAAAGTAGCTCTTGGTAAGTCATATTTATAGATATTTACATGACATACTTTCATAATAATATTAATAGGCCTATTTTAATTCAGCATTAAACTTCACCCTAGTATTAGTAAATTCAGAGAATGTAATAAGGGACTGTCATTCATTTGATGGGAAGGGGGGGGGGCAAATTTTATGGGTGTCAGATTATGTATTTACAGTGAAGGACAGATAATTTATTTTTATTTCCAAGATCACTGGGGGCCTAATTTTTGTCAGATTGTGCCTAAGATATTTTTCTATTCAAAAAATTCCACATTTATAATCTTTTAGGGTATTTCGATTCACCTTTAAAGTATTTACATTTTGACTTACAAAAATAATTTTGAGGATAAAACATGTTTGAAAATTAAATTAATTTATCAATAATCAGGTAAATTTTGTGTAAAGTATAATTATTTTTGTTGCTCTGAGTGAGTGTTTCAGTTTGGTAAAATTTACAGTAGCCCTGCAGGGCAAGTTTAAAGGCATGTTTAGTAGTCCAAACTCAATATTCAGTTGTCGCGGGCCAGCGGACTACCCTTAGTGTCGAACCCTGGACAGATTATTTTTGTTTTTCTTCACTGGTAAAAACTGTGTCAGTGTGGTAAACATTGAAACTGTTTACATGTTGTTTGCTGGTCTGATGAAATTGACAAATCTTTATATTACTGCTGCTGTATAGCTAGAATATTGGCCAGGCAGTGGGGCATTTTAATTTAATGTTAGATTTACTGGTTAAAAAGTGATTTGCCAATCAACTAATATAATTAAATTTAGGTTTTGCTGGTATACATGTATATTTATTTGATCTATTTTTTTCAGCCATCAAGATGGTACTTTCTGGTATAGAACCACCATAGCAGACCAGGGGATCTTGATGTCAGCATAATAGTGATAATGGTTAAGTCATCATTTAAATTTTGCTATGCCAAATTTAATAAGTGTAGAAAATTGGCAATTTACATGTATGAGGTGTAAACTTTTGCAAGTTATATATACATGTATGTGATATGTAATGGTTTGGGCCATGGATATATATTGTCCAGGGTAGCTCAGTCGATATAGCACATGACTAGTGATGCAGGGGTCTCAGGTCTGATTCCCGGGCCATCCATACATTTTCTCTTTTCCTGTTACATATACATGTTTTTTCACCGAAATTCTATACATAAGATATAGACATCGTGGGAAATATATTTTGATGTTGACCGCAGATAATATTGTATTTGTTAAATTTTATAAATTACAGATAGATTCATCAGTACAGAGTACAAGGTATATGAATGTGAAGTCCAGACCATTCATGCTGATGATGATTCAACTACTGCAGCTCGACGGAAGAATGATTTTCCATCCCTTCCAAAAAAGAGCAGGACAAGAATCGCTTGTTGAAAATAAATAATACATGTATAGTCAATAGACTACTTTTCTTTGTCAGCTTTATATTACCGGGTACATGTATCTCTTGATTGAGTGTTACATTCAAAGTGGAAACTAATCACTCCACATATATAGATTTTTTTTTCTTCCATTTTTCATATCTAATCTACCCTGTTTTATGTCTGGTGTGGTAATAGATCACTCCACATGCAGCCTTTCATGTTTAATGTACTATGTTATGTATTGTATATGTCAGCTGCAGTATTACACTGCTGTAGAGTGTAGATTATTCTTTTTTAAAAAAAAATGTATGCATAATTTAATGTCGACTTGTGATGTCGGGTTCAGTAATAGGCCAATCAACAGATATTCTCTATTATGCATAATCTACACTGTGAGTGTTTTTCAGGCTTTTTAATAAGCTGCTCCAGATATTCATGCATGTAGAATCTTTTTTTTTTTTACTTTTTATATAAAATGTCCTGCATCAAGTGTTATGTCCATTTGCAGCATTGTCATTTTGTTTTTAATTTTTAAGTATAGTTTATGTAATTTTATGTCTCAGGTCAAGGACGGTTTTAGACTAAGCCCATTTTAATTTTTTTTCTCTGTTTAGCGTCCAACCTTCAATCAAAAACCTACCTACATGTACCTATTTGTAAAAGAAAATATGAACCAAAAAATAAAACACAGAATGTACGTGTATCATGTCTATAGTTGTAATAATAGTGTAAATCTGAGGATTTTATTTTTTATCAATCTGCTTTTCTGGTAGAAATATCTATTCTTTGGCAAAATCAAAATAATAAATGCCTAAAGTACACCACCTATGACATACGGTATTTATTGTACATATTTGAGAAATTGACAGAACTCAAAGATTTCAACAAAAATAATCAAGTGTAAGTGTAGGGGTTCTGATTTTGTTTGATTGTCTGATACATGTAGGTGTCAAAAACTAAGGTGCGATTGGATGCCAGACAGAAAAAAGACTTGGAATGGCCTATTAAATGTTATTATCCTACCTGCTCATGGAATAAAATGACTTTTGATCAGTTTGAAAGAGTACTGATCATATTTTTTCAATGATATTCTTATTATTCTATGAAATAGAAATTTGTGAATTTTGCAGTGCTATGTCAGATGGATTTCTTTATTCTGTATGACCAAAAATGTATTTTCGGACAAAGTAGAATGCATTTGACATGTTAATAATTAGGGGGATTTTTGACATTGCAATGAAAACAATATCAGATGCATAAAAGGAGGGGGGTGTATTAGACCATTCTGTAACTTAATAGTTGATTACCTATTAATGCAGCCGAGATTTCTGAGTGAGAAATAGTATTGGACATTTTTGTCATACAATATATTTTTTAGAAATCTATAAGAAAACATAGAATTTGTTTGCATGAAAGTAATCAAAAGGGATCATGTTGAAGAATTTTTAAATGTGTTTTTTTAATTACATTTTTGTTCAAGTATCTATTGTTGAAATATAAATTCATATTTTAATTTTGTTGAGGAACTTTATATGGATAATTTCAATATTGATTTAATTACATGTTTTATTGTGAGGGGAGAGGGGAGGTAACTCTTCAAGTTATTACTCTACATGTACTATTATTTCATAAAAATATTTTCTTTAGTCATTTATTAGCAATTGATTTTTACTTCTGATTTATTTCTTCAGTTTTTTTTCCCTAATTTGCTATGCATTTTTTTGAATTTCCACTTTAATCATTATTCTTACCTTTACGACGGGAAACCAAAAGAGGGGGGGGGGGGGGGTAGTTGTGGACCATCTGGTACCTTTATTAGCCCTCAATGAGACCAAGATTTTTTGAGTGAAGAATAGTATTAGACCTTAGATCTTTCATATAATGATAAAAAATAAAAATTCTATTGGACAGATTTTTTTTTAGAATTTAAAAAGTGTCAATTTTGTGTGCATGAAAATGGCCAAATTAGTCGAATTTCGAATGTTCTACATGGATTATTCTCTTAATTTATATATGTTCAGACAATCCATTGTTAAAATAAGTTAATAGTATCAATATTGTTTAAAAATAATTTTAAATATTGAATGCATATTGCACAATAAATTTTTTATGGGTAATAATTATCTTGTATTATAATTTTTGGAGTGACTGGAAAGGGGAGGTAACTCATTACCCCCTGGTTCCGTAATTTACCCACAATGCCATGTTCATATTTCGACTAAGTGTTCATTACACATCCCTTTACACCTTGTGAAAATTTCAACAAAATCTATTGACAGGTTTTTTTGGGGTCAGGTGTCCTTAGCTACCTTAATCCTTAGGAAAAGTGGCAATCTTGTTGTGTATTGTCGTGTTCACATGTAAGCAGCCATTTGCAAACCGGAAAAACTATATTTTTATTTTTAGAACCAAACATGATCATAAATCAGAACATAGAAATCCGGAATATAAAATGTCAATTAGTAAATTATAGATACATGACATCCTCCCTTTTTTAAATCAATAATCACATCAATTAAATATTAATCAGTTTCAAAGCAATCATTAAACAGTCAATGAGTATTGAAATTGAAATCATGTAAAGACTGAACTGAACTTTAAAGTTTACAAAATCTTTTGAATGGTATTAAACTTATATACATGTACATGCATGATATTTTACATGAAACTACATTTAAACTGGTTGCATAACATAGTCTGCAAATTTGGATGGAACTTTCACAGTACGTCCTGATCTGGTTTTGACGGTTTCATCAGGAGTTTGTTTTGCGCACTCGCGAGACTCTGAAGACGGCTTTAGCGGAACATGTTCTTCAGCACTACTCTCTGGAATCTGGAAATCGAAATCCTCACTGAATTCCTGTGTGGGTTTTACAGAATTTGTCTTTTTCAGCATACAGCGGTTTCGACGGTACTTTTTCCCATCACACGATACGATAAAGGATTTTGGTAGTGGTAGTTTGGATTCCACGGTCGCGTGTCTCCATGTTTTGCCATCTTGTAGCATAACGTTATCTCCTGTGTCCAAATTCGGAAGACTCTTAGTTCCTGTGCGATCATAAAATTTCTTGTACTGCAACTGTCTGGCTTGTAGTTTCATCTGCATGTTGTTGTCCTAAGGACGAAGTAGATCTGCTGCAATAGGTAAGTTTGTTTTCAGACGACGTCCTAGAAACATCTGTGAGGGTGACTGCCCTAGTCCTTGGATTTCTGTGTTGCGATAATCCATCAACGCTTTGTAAGGGTCTGTGTTTTTCTTGAGAAGCCGCTTGACTGTCTGCACCATTCTCTCCGCCTGTCCATTAGATTTAGGATACAATGGACTAGATGTTGTGTGTATAAATCCATACTCTTTGGTAAAATCTTTGAACTCCTTGCTCGCATACTGAGGACCATTGTCTGATACTAACTCATCAGGAATACCGTACTTGGAATACATGCTTTTAAGCGAGTTGATGACTTGTAGTGATGAAAGGTCTTTTAAGATGATTATCTCTGGCCATTTCGAGTAGTAATCTACAGTGAGTAGGTAATGGTTCTGCTTGTATACGAAAATGTCAGATGCTATCTTGGACAATGGACGATCTGGTAACTCTGTGCATATCATTGGTTCCTTTGGATTGCAATTCTGAACTTCAGCACAAGTTATACATTGGGATACTTTATCCTCTATTTGCGCTGCCATGCCCGGCCAATACATAGACTCCCGTGCTCTACTCTTGCACTTCACGATACCCAGATGAGATTCATGAACCAAGTCTAACATTTTCTGCTGCATCGATTTTGGAATGATAAGTTTACTGCCTTTGAACAGTAGTCCATCCATGTGTGATATTTCATCCCGAAATGTCCAGTATGGAAGAAGGTTTGATGGTAAGCTCTGTTTACTGTTGGGCCATCCTAACAGTACTGTATTGAGTAGTTGTTGTAATGTTTGATCCTGAGAAGTTTCTTGTTGAAATTCCTTGTAACGATCAGGTGACATCGGTAAGTGTCTGTTGAGCGTGATATTGTTGACATCAACTTCAGGTATCAACTCTTCTCTGGTTTCATCAAGATAGTGTCGACTCAAAGCATCAGCAACAAACATAAGTTTGCCAGGTTTGTACTCAATCTTTAAGTCGTATTTCTGAACGGCTAGAAGTAGTCTTTGTAAACGCAAAGGTGCTGCTAAGAGCGGTTTCTGAAAAATAGACTGTAATGGTTTATGGTCGGACTCTACAGTTACTGATCTACCATAGATGTACTGATGAAACTTTTGACATCCGAAGACAACTGCTAATGCCTCTTTCTCTATCTGCGCGTAATTTCTTTGAGACGCTGTCAGTGCTCTTGACGCATATGCAATGGGTCTACCTTGTTGTAAGATGGTCGCACCAAGTCCTCTTGAACTTGGACTTGCATCCACTGAGAGTGTTAGCGGTAGTCCTGGGTTGTAGTATGCTAAGATCGGAGCTTTGGTAATCATGGCCTTGATTGTCTCAAAACTGATATCTTGTTCCTTTGTCCAATTCCATTCACAGCCTGACGAAGTTTCAGTCAATTTGCGTAGTGATGCACTTACATCAGATAGTCTTGGAAGAAACTTTCCAAAGTACTGAACTAGTCCTAAAAAGGTAAGTAGTTCCTGTCGATTTTCTGGTTTCTGCATCATCACAATAGCTCTCACTTTTTCTGGATCAGGTTTCACTCCATTTTGGGTGAGTACTTGTCCTACATATTTCACTTCGGTTTTACGCACTTCACATTTCTGCCTACTGAGCTTTAAGTGGTACTCTTTTGCACGCTGTAAAACTTGGCGTAATCTCTGGTCATGTTCTTCAATCGATGATCCCCAAACCAAAATATCATCAATGATGACCTCTGCACCAGTAATGTCCTCCAACATGTGTGACATGATTTTCTGGAATACTTCGGACGCAGACTTTATACCAAATGGCATACGCTTGAATCGGTATCGCCCGAATGGTGTGTTGAATGTACAAAGTCTCGAGCTAGCTTCGTCTAGCTGGATTTGCCAGAATCCACTAACGGCATCTAATTTAGTGAAATATTTGGCCTGTGACATATTCTCAATGACATCCTCAACAGTTCGTAACAGAAAATGTTCACGTTGTATTGCATTGTTGAGATCCCTGGGATCAATAAATATTCGGATTTTGGATCCTTTATTCACACCAGTCATGCTGTTCACCCACGGAGTTGGTTCCGTCTGTCGTTCAATGACTCCCAACTGTTCCATTCTCTGTAATTCTTGATGAACTTTGTCTTTTAATGAGATGGGTATCTTGCGTGGTGGATGAATGGTAGGTGTGATTGACGGATCAGTCTTTATCGATTACTGTCCAAGTAAGCATCCTAACCCTTCAAATAGCTCTGCATATTGAGGTTCACTCAAAATGTCTTTTCCAGATGACTGATGTTTGTCCTCATTAGATCCTAGCTTGCAGGAAATAGAATTCATACATCTCAGCAAGTCAAGTTTACAACAAGTCTCAGCTCTGAGAATGTTTGGTGCGTTTCTGTTGACAACGTAAAACTCTACTGCATGAGTTTGGCCATTATGTTGTTCAACTGTAAAGTTGTCATCCAATTGTCTATGGTGTTGACATCAACATGTCCAGTGTCAATCATTCCTAGGAAAAATGAATCTTGACAGTCCGAGTCATTCTCGTCGGATTCATCCAGCATGTTCACTGAGCGACTCTTAAATTTTCCTGGACGCTTTCCATGGAATTTTCCTCGCTGCGCTGGTTTTCCTCTATGAGCATAATGACAACCTCGTGTGCGGTTATATGTTGCACTAGATTCACAAACACGTTCAAAATGGTTTCTCTTTCCACATCCTGAACAGACTTTGCCTATCGCTGGACACTTTTCACCATGCTTGTGCTTCCTATGTCCACACTGTCTGCAATTTGGATTGTCTGATTGTTCTTCTTTGAACGACTGTTTCGCTGTGATACGGTTCACTTCACTTGTCACATTACCTACGGTATTAACTTTAGGTTCTTCATTCATTGTTTTGAGTTGAGCTCTCGAAAGTTCATATAAATTCGCAATGTCTATAGCCTGTGCTAACGTCAGGTCACTTCCTGTTGTGATCAACTTTTCTCTTATTTTGGCTGAACGTACACCAAAAACTACTCTGTCTCTTATCATTTCATCTGGATTCGTGTAACCACAGTCTTTCGCTAGAACTTTTAGACTTGTAACGAATTCTTCACATGTCTCATTTTCTTGCTGAGTTCTACACTGAAATTTGTATCTTGAGAACACTTTGTTACTTTTCGGCTGAAAGTAGGCCTGAAATTTCGTGTAATATGTCTCTAGTTTCTTTTTCTCATCATTTGTAATGTGCCAGGTACTGTAGACATCCCTACCTTTTTCGCCTACCCAGATCATGAGGTAGTTACATTTTTCTTCCTCGGATTTTTCTTTCAACGGTCCGTTGAACATAAATTCTGTGTGAGCTTTGAATTTTTTGCATGTTCCAGGAAGATCACCACTTTCCCAGTCGATTTTCGGGGTAGCGCCAATGAGAGACTCCATATTTCTCTTACTCGAGTTATTAAGTCGAGGAATGCAAACTTCGCGAGTTGTGATGACGCTCTAAACATATGATTTCAGCCACTTTCTGACACCATGTCGTGTTCACATGTAAGCAGCCATTTGTAAACCGGAAAAACTATATTTTTATTTTTAGAACCAAACATGATCATAAATCAGAACATAGAAATCCGGAATATAAAATGTCAATTAGTAAATTATAGATGCATGACATGTATTAATGAGAAACATTACATTTAAATCCAGAAAAATAATTTTATTCAGAGTAGAAATGTTAGAAAGCAAAACTCCTTCACAAGTATCGTCATTCCGTTGTGTACGGAGTTCAGCAAATCGAGCACACTTGTGTTATGTACACAGTTTTTGTAAACAGAGCAAAAGCTCTGTTATTGTTTAGTGTTTTGGTTCACCGGGTGCGTTTAATCGCCAAAGTCTGCTCACCACACTGCACGGACTGACAATATATTGTGTGTTTGTTTTACTTTCGAACATGTCCACTATGAATTTTCTGGACTATTGGAATAATATTTTTCATTAATACACAACAAGACTGCCACGTTTCCTAATGATTAAGAATAAAGTTAAAGTTTGTGAAAGTGCAAGGATATGTCAATCAAACCCTTCTAAAAATTTAAAGTTTTAATAGCTTTTAGATGAAATAAGATTTTTAATAAATTTTTTCGTGAAATGCTATTAAAATATATAAGTCGTAATATTATAGAGAAAATTTTAACTTCAAATCTGTGTCCAAGTACCTTTAATTTATTCATTCGTTATATTCTCTGTCCTGAAAGTTGATACATTGTCAATATTATGGCATAAACTCTACTTTCTGCAATATTTATCAAGTATTTTTTAACAAGCGCTACCGAGTTCATTTATTCAAACACTATCTAGTTGTTCGTCTTTATAGTTTTGCCATTCTTATGTCGATAAGATATATCCTGTGGGCTTGAGATAAAAGATACCTCAGAGTTAAAAAAACGGTTTTCATTAATTTTCAACGTCTTTTGTACGAAAGAAATGTCATATGCACTTCAAACATACTTGTTAAGGTTCTACAAACATTGTCAATTAATAAGACCTACCTCCAGCTAGACCTAGTTAGTCTATAGTAATTTGTGTGTATTTTTCGTCCCCGTTTCCCTTCCTCGTGTCGGCGTAAATTATAGTGTTTGTATCGAATCAATTTAATGGTTTTGTTCGTTCTGTAAAAATCACCAACCTCTCCTTGTCTAAATCTGTTTAGGATGTCAACGAATTCAGGATCTTTATCCATTTTGTCATCCTTCATTTTTACAAGCAGCTTTGATTAAAGCGTGAGATTATTTTTTTAACATCGTGTTGTCCAATATATTATTTGTAAACGCATTTAAAGTGATTAAAAATTTTAATTTAAAGTTTCAGTACTAAAAATCTGCGGTAATATTAATAAGCTTAAGTTTCCGCGCAACTGAATCTTGATGAACAAGACAAATGTAATGTAATCTTTTGATCTTGAATTCTGTTCGTAATCGCAATATGTTTCTACATGATTGAAAAGTTAACGCACGTTAAACGACAAAAAATCCACGTTACATTATTTGACATCCCTCTCGAGAATTCAGTCATTTGGAGACACCAACACTTGCCGGTGGAGAGCTGCAAATTTTGTTTTATGATAGGTATTCATTGGTATTGAGCAGGGAGGGATCTTTTTACGTGCCAGAACAAACTGCGACAAGAGACCTCGTTTTAAAGGGACCGGTTTCCACGTCCCACAGTGGAATTCGAACCCGCGCCGTAAGGATAAACTCCTTACTTCGCGTCTCTAGAGCAGACGCTCTTAATACTGCTCCACGCGGGCGACGTCTTATGCGAAGGACCTGTAATTTTCAATTCAAACATAGAAGTCGAGTAGAGCAGATTAAAAATAAATGTTGGAAAGTGAAGGCTTTGCATTGATAACTGTCAATTTTATACCAAATCCATCAAGGATCGCACTTCTTCGAATTGATGAGGGTTTTTTTTGGACTTATTATCTGTCGACAAACACTTTACCGTATTAGACATGAAGCCAGGATACCATTAGATAGAGATAGAAGAGACGCATAAGAAAAGAATAGCCTTCACGGAAGTGTTATTATGTTTATATGAATTAAATAAAATGAGTTTTTTCTCTTGCCAGTGAACCATGGACTTTCCAGCGTCTTGAAGAAAAGTGCTTAGGCGATCTTCACTTGTCGATATTTTTTATATATTTAGACGACCAGAAATTTTTTTTAAGGACATTTGAGAAGCATTTGGATGAACTGAAACAAGGATAAGACAGTATAGTTGTAAAACTTTCATTAGAAACGAGTGCTTATTCCTGGTAGACAACGTCAACTATAGTGGTCTCCCGTAATAATGCCACCCCGCTTATCGCAAAAAGGCTGGTCCCCCATGAAAAACATTTATAACGTCATACTCCGCATATTGCATTCCGACAAGGATTACAGGTACCGTTAAAATAATCACTGGTAAAATATCCCCCGCTAAAATGCGCCAATTATACTACCGAGAAGAGAATTTCAGTTAACAGTCTTCAGTAATTATTCACCATAAGTCTTCAATGTATCAACGTTTGGAGTAGATAAGTTAACAAAATTACAAATTTTTTCCTCTTTTTCAAGTCTTGAGTGTGGCTGAAATCAAGGCGCATTATCTTGGAATCGAAACAAAAACTGAAAAAAACCCATTAAATATCACGGTAAGAAATCCAAAGCATTCGCAGCAAGACATTTCAAAATATTTTATGGAACTATGGAAAATTCAGACCTGTTTACCCTTATCATCGCCTCTCAGTATATTTGATCAGATTTGTCCGTGAGATTTAACATTTGCCAGTAAGATTTCGCTTTCTATTGATTATACTTATATAATTAGAGAACAACTGCTCTTTTGATTACTAAAACATGATTAAATAGCATGTTCTTTGTCATCTTACACCACACATTTTTGACAATTCGAAATCACCTAAGTCAAGCTAGCGGCCAATAACGAAATATTTATAAATTTTAAGTTTATCGACTAGAAAAATGTGTTTATCGAACCCGACGCAATATCTATGATTAATTAATTAAAGCATAGCGCCCAAACTAGGAATTGTGCCACTTAGGGGAGCCCGAGATACTGGGGCTCGAAGGCGCCCCTGTTGATTTCCGGTCTCAAAAGGGACCCAATTTACACCGTTTCTGGGCGCCAGGGCGCCAAATCCAAGCCTATTCTCTGATACATCTATGTACTATAGGGGTCTAGAGAGGGCGCCTGGCGCCCAAACTAGGAATTGTGCCACTTAGGGGAGCCCGAGATACTGGGGCTCGAAGGCGCCCTGTTGATTTCCGGTCTCGAAAGGGACCCAATTTACACCGTTTCTGGGCGCCAGGGCGCCAAATCCAAGCCTATTCTCTGATACATCTATGTACTATAGGGGTCTAGAGAGGGCGCCTGGCGCCCAAACTAGGAATTGTGCCACTTAGGGGAGCCCGAGATACTGGGGCTCGAAGGCGCCCCTGTTGATTTCCGGTCTCAAAAGGGACCCAATTTACACCGTTTCTGGGCGCCAGGGCGCCAAATCCAAGCCTATTCTCTGATACATCTATGTACTATAGGGGTCTAGAGAGGGCGCCTGGCGCCCAAACTAGGAATTGTGCCACTTAGGGGAGCCCGAGATACTGGGGCTCGAAGGCGCCCCTGTTGATTTCCGGTCTCAAAAGGGACCCAATTTACACCGTTTCTGGGCGCCAGGGCGCCAAATCCAAGCCTATTCTCTGATACATCTATGTACTATAGGGGTCTAGAGAGGGCGCCTGGCGCATGTTTATGTACCGGGATCGGAATTTTCGAAATATAGCAATCATTTTTCATTTTTCATTTAAAATCAAACCGAATTTTTAATTCAATCTATTTTTTTTATTCTCTGTGTTATATGTTCCATCATTTCATCATTGATTTTAAACATTTATATTTTAGCCTAAACTTAAAGTATATACGTAGCCAAATTTAACCAATCAGCTAACGCCTGGCCATTTATTGCTCTTCTCCATCTTGTTCAACCAGGAAATGATGTAATAATCCGAAAATTAGGTTCTCTTTTTTCTATATAATCTGATAACTTCAATTTTTTAAAGCCTTGTTTTAAGTTAATTGGCAGTAGATGGTAAATAACTATTGTCCTTTAAACAAATCTGTTTGTTTCATCTATGGTATGTCAAAAAGGTGGTCTATAAAAAGTAGGATTTCCTCCGGGGATTTTTAGACGTATTTTTATATAAATTCCAATGCAATGAATTTTTTTCCCTTTTAATTACGACTAAAATTAAACATGCAATATATCAATATCATCTACAATCCAACATTCAATTTCAGTTACGAAATATAATATACAGTGCAGGGAAATAATTTTGTTACAGCATCAATGCTGATTTTGGTGCTTCCTATGCTTGCTGATTTTGATGCTTCCTTTGCTTGCTGATTTTGATGCTAGTTATCCTTATCCTGATCCTGGTTTGATACTTATCCTGATGCTGGTTTGAAACTAGGTCAATGCTAGTAATGCTACCGGAAGTAGGATTATCCTGCCGGAAGTGGATAATTCAAAAACAGCATCGCTATTTTAAGCCATTAAAAATAATTTTTGGAGTAAATTTTAGTTGTAATTTGTTTTTAATGACTTTCCTTAATCTGTTTCCACTTTTTACCGAAAAATTTTGCGATTTTTAATGAATTTCGTTTTGTCGTATTGCAATCGTAAAGAAACAAAATGGCGACATAGTGGAAGTTGGAAGTAAATCTTCATCTTGCGAAGTTATCGTAACATAGTTATTTGATATTGATTGCAGCTAAAATGCGATGATTTATCCTTTTTGTGATGCGATTTCAGTAGGTGGAATAGCCCTAGTGTGTGCAACGTGCAAGCATGGAAACGTGATATACAATGAACATGATGGAAGTTTCTAATGTCAAATATTCAGATGAAAATTTATCGCGTGTCCTGTGAATATTTTAGCGAAAATATGCTTGAAATGGAAAAGTCGTAATCCAAGGAACCAATAGATCATCAGTACAGTCACTACAACCACTTAGAGGGTATGTAAACAATATATTTTTTTTTTAAATCAGATTATATAAAAATGGTATTAAAAGATTATGTAAAACAGATTTAACGTTAGTGTTACAAAGAATTAAAAACTCAAAATTCTGAGCGATTAAGGCATTTAAACATGTTAAACCCTTGTGATTTTAAGGTAAATTTTTACAACTGAATAAAAAATGAATTTTTTTTAGAATCTGCAGATGCAGTATTCTTTAGTTAATCCACAAGGTATCAAGTCAAATTATACATAACCCACTGTTGCAACTCACGGCCAAAATGTACAACCTTCTCCCATTCTGACTGCGGTCAAATGAGAAAGAATATTTTGTAGCTCGATCATTAATATTTTGTAGCTCATTAAAAAAATGATCAATGCAAATAAAGCAAAGTCAGATATTTCACTTTGATCATGATACCCAGACGCAGTGTAAGAAACACTGTTGAATGAATGTAAATTGTTCATTTCAATTGGGATGGAAAGAAACCCATGTTCACTTACAATGTCATATGAAGTCACAATAAAGATTGAGGCATCAAGATAAAGATTAGGAAATTTTTTGTGATCAAGCAGCCACGAGCAGGAGAGCTTTATGCTTATAACGATGTGGTAATGTACGAATATAACCTGACCGACTGATAAACCAAGTCCACTCAAACGTAGTACATGTATTTCAAAATTTGAACCAATCTAGAAGTCAACTCTTAAACAATAGTATGCATGGTTACGGATTTTATCTTTGCCGTCTTAGTTAGGCTGTTCCCTATCAAGTACTGTCCTGTGTCTGGTTTACGAGTAGAATCTAGATTGTACGTAAGGCTTTAAACAGATATATAATTTTTTCAGAAGGCAGATATGTATCTATCCTGATATTTGAGCTACAATATAATGTCAATATGTATCAAATATTTGAATTGAACAAGATGTGTTTGTGAAACACTATGCGGCCAGCGGTAACAAAGTTAAAAAAAAAACTTTGTTTTAGCATATAGGTCACAGTGTAGGTCATAAGGTCATTGATCTCAATGTCATTTGAAAGAACTTTATTAGTGAAATATGCATACCGAATATGAAGTCTCCATCTCCTATGATTCAAAAGTTATGGTAAAAGTTCGAAAGAACTATTTAAAGCATGTAGGTCACAGTCAAGGTCACAAGGTCATTGAAGTTGGTGTCTTTTGAAAGAACCTTTTAAGTTGAGTATGTCTGCCAAATATCAAGTCTCTACCTCTCAAAGTTAAAAAGTTAAGGCGACAAATTGACAATAGACAGACAGACAAACAGCTGAACAGATAAACAGACAGGACATAAACAATGTACGCCTCAGATCTATCAATCCGGGGGCATAAAAATTTTAAGAACAAACCATTTCTTCACAATTATTTATGAATAATTTTCATTTGATTCAAAAGAATAAGCTGTAAAACAAAATTATTTTACATAAGTGGTGAGAATTATTACTGATATGTATTTTCATATAAAAATTTTGATTTTAAAACATGTTTATTGTATATAATTAACACAAAATATAAGTATAAACAAAAAAAATGCCTTATTCTTTTGCGATATTTAAATATTTTTACATACATATTGATATGCGTACTTAATCCTCACACAGAATCTTTATCATCAATTAATCATTTCAGCTTCAATGGCTCCTTTTAAATTTTACTGGAGTTAAAAGAGAAAAGATGAGTGTTTGAAACTGTGATCATTACTTTGATGTTAAATAGCCAAATTATGTTCAATTTGTAAAGTTACTCATTGTCATTGTACCTATTTCATAGCATAAGTACTTTAAAGTTTTAGTAGTCAGTGACAATTTATTTTCTTTTACCTGTAAAAAAAAATTAATTGCTCTAAATGTGTAAAATTAAATAATTTCCTCCTCAAGTTTGTATTTTGTATATTTGTGTGATGTACACATTACTCATTGTATAAAGTTAACAACTGTAGTTAAAACTGTATTTATAGCATTGTTTTTTTAATATTTGTCATTTTTTGAAATTAACCTAATTAATGTTTCATATTTTTCAGGCCCATGACAGAGTAAACAAAGCAGAAATTCCTCCAGTTCTCTTTGGACCTAAATCCAGCTGATGAAATTCTATCTGTTAAAATAGTGAAAATTTAAGCAAGGAACTTCTGTTAATCAGACAGTGGCATTAAAACCGTTGTGATGAAGTGCGCCAAATCCATTGATGACATACATATGTACATTTTAAAGTTATCTCCCACTTAGATCTAAAATGAAATGGACAGAATTTAAAGTATAAAGTGTATTTCAAGTGATCTGTGTATTGTACATAAATGCATCCCTGCTCTTTTGTACAATCTTACAACTGTTCATGATGATTGTCCATATATAAATTGATTTTATAAAATAAATGAAAACATATATTTTACAGTAGTGTGATGTTTGTTTTAAGTATAATGTACTAATAGAGAGATACATGTTTATATGATATTCTGTCCAAGTTGTATTTTTAGTATACATTTTTAAAAAAAAAAATACTGTCCCTGATATTTTATTTTTGAGGACATCAACATTCCATGTAAATAGGCAATATTTCTGTTACATGTAGTGTTCTTATTGAAGCTGAATGAAGCATATACAATTCTTAATTGCATTTTCATGAATACTTTAAAAATAGATTTTTAAGATCACTTGAAAAAGAATATCAAACACTTATTGATGACTGGTAAAATTTTCACTGATGTGCCAAGACTAATGAATTGTACTGACAAAAATAGTAATACCGGTGTGTCCCGATTCATTTAATTCTTAATATTTTGAATTGAAATAAAAACATTTCTTTATTTGGATTTAGTTCATTTAAAACTTTAATTGGAAAATTCCATATTTATAAATCTGCAATAAGAGACTGAATGTGGGGGTAACACATTGTTATGTAGGGTATTTTAGACTGAAGTAAATCATTTAAATACACAGAAAAATAAGCTTGTAGCATTTGAAATGCTTGGGAAACACACTTTTTGACATTTTAAAATTATGTTCACTATCCATAGGATTTTAAAACCAGTACAGGGAATGGAAATGACTCCACCATCAGCATGAATTCATTATAGCGTGTTCGTTATAACCATGTTTTACTGTGTAGATATTTCTTCCCTTATATCATGATACTAGACAGTGTAATAAATACATTTTCCTAATTGTTTAAGCCAGTAGTTTAAATCATCCAAAATTTATATATGCTCTAGTGTACCATAGATTAAGAGTTTGCTGCTAACCAGATATCTTTTCATCTTGATGATATACCTGGTACATGTGACATTAAAACTGTTAATTAAGGGACTCCGACCCTCAGCCAGGAAAGACAACTCTTTAATTTATAATTTAATTAAAAAAATCTTTAAATAGAGCTTAAAAATTGAATCTTTTCATGCAACAATTTTCATTATATGCCTCTCAATGTGCTTCAAGGTTCTTTGAACTTCTCAGAAAGGCCTAATTAAAAGTAAAAATTTTTATCCCGAAAAATCATTCTTAGATACCAAAGTTTATTAACATGATATGAAATTAGAAGTAACTTATGGAGCTTTGCAAAGAACCTTGAAGCACATTGAGAGGCACATAATGAAAATTGTTGCATGAAAATATTTAATTTTCAAGCTTCATTTGAAGACTTTTTGAATTAAATTATAAATAAAAGAGTTGTCCTTCCTAGCTGAGGGTCAGAGTCCCTTAAGTACCGTACAAAACAAATTTCGCAATTTTAAAAATGAAAACTTAACATGCTTAACATGAAATTTACAGTAACATTTTCTATCAGTTTTTCTGTTCTGTCTTAATTAACCGCCTTGGTGAATTGTTCATTTTCTGAAAATTTAGCAAAATCTTATATCATCTTTAGCAAATTTTTCTTCTACCACTCCTTAGAAGCTAATAGTGCTGTATTAAGGCACAATCTATTTGACAAAATAAAGATTACCGTATAATCCCTATTAACTGCCCTGGGCGCTTAGAAAATTGTGAAAAGGGGGCGGTAATTTTTGTATTCTCTTTATGATATTTAATGTCATATTTTAACTTAAAAAATCTTTAGAAAAAAAATAAATACAAAGAACCACTAAAATAATTTATAGCTTTTGAAGTGAGGATAATCCACCCAAATTATGCTAAATTATTCATTTTCCACTGAGAAATTGGATAATAGACAAGTGTTATTTTCACTTTATCCAATTTTTTGATACGATTCTAGTTGATTTTAATAATTGTACAGGGGGCCCTTATTTCCTGACAATTAAAAATTACCTAAGGGGGCGCTTATAGGGGCAGGGGCGGTTAATGGGGATTATACGGTATTTTATGTTTGTTGTAGAACAACATGGTACACATGTAAAATTTTAACTTCATGGAAACAATAAAAACAAAATTTCAAGTGTCTAAAAATTACAATTTATTTATAGTCATAACTAATGAAATTATAATATAAATGAAATTGCAAAGTGTCCCATAACATCTTTTAGAATTTTATGAAACAGTGTAATCATGGAATTATTAGATTAATAGTTTTACAATTCATGTCCCATATTCACTCTTTTTCACTTGTATTATATTATGTCAACAAAGTCAAATAAATATTAAATAAACAGAATCATGGTGTTCGCATGAACAAATGAAGTTTTTTTCTTTATCACCAGTAGTTTCTTTCAACAAATTCACTTTCTAGAATTTTTTTATTGTAAGTTATAAATCCACCATTACATCATACTGTTCATGTCCTCTACTGTCCCTGCCCTCTACTATTAGGAATGAAGAACACTTGTCTTTTTTAAAAAAGCAGAATTTTGTTTGAATCATCAGTCTCCGACATCACTGTAGATTGTCCAGTCCTTTGAATGAAACCATATAAAACGAGTTTCAGTGTCGCAGTTCATGTAGGTGTAGGTACGAAAAAGATCTCTCACTTTTCATTGGCTTTAGTGCTGAGTACAGGTTAAAATATGCAGCCCTTCACCGGAACGTGTTGGCGTCTTCATATGAATGAATTAGATCTAGATTCTTATGTGCGGTGATGAAGCAACAAACTATGGACTGTTCATAGCACTCCATTTCTATAAAAGTACAAAGAAGACAAGATTTATTCATTGATGATTGCATCACCTTAACATTATTTTTTTTTTAATCTCCCACAATTTTAATTTGGGAAAAACCACAAATAATTATTTAAGAAATAAGGTATCATTTTTAAACATCTATCGGGATATAAATACGGGTTGGTCACGAGATTAAATTCCATAAAGCCCGAAGGGCTTTATGATGAATTTTAAATCTCGTACCAACCCGTATTTATAGCTCGATAGATGTTTAAAAATGATACCTTATTACTTATATTTACATTTGTGACTTATTCATACTTTATATTAGCCTGATTGTGACTTTTAGAGTGTGAAATGCATTATTTTTTAAACTCAACGGCAAGTATGTAATCCACTGAATGCGTGTCCACCCTTAATGACGTCACTGAGAAATACGTCAAACGATTATCCATACGCACATCTATGACCTCTTGACCCCGTACCAGTATTTATACAGTTACCGGTATAGATAAGCATTCCTTTCAGTAGTGTTTTATAAAGGAAAACGATTGCAAATGTAAATATTTATATATATATAATTATATAGACTTCCTATTGATTAAAGCTTGTGTATTTAATTGAATTGAGATCTTATTTGCAAGGGTATAAATGGATTTAAGTACATTTGAAAAATAAATTCTACATACAAAACTACTTTGTTATACACAATTTTCCACTATGAAGATGCTATTCATCAAACAAAGAAAAGAATATGTAGTGAAAAAGTTTTAAAATAAATGTATGCATATTTTCAAGCACAGATTCTCTCTCCTATATATCATAATGATAATTATTAGGTTTTGTTCATTACACCTCAGTCTATGATTAATTGATTGCAGATAAACTCGTCAAAGGTACTGCGACTTTTATTTCTGACTTCCGTAAATTTAGAGGAAATTCGGATTGAAAAACTTCGTAGCATGTGTATGCCCATAAAACCCTATGGAATTTTGTAGTAATTAGTAATACGCACAATATCATACTTTTATTATATTGTTTAACTGATTTTTCATGCGTAAGCGTAACTACTTACCCCTTTATCACCGATCTCAATATCATCAATCCGTGGCATGGCCTCACCAGTAGACTCCATAGCGTTTGGGGATCAGCTGATTCAGATTTGAAAATATCACGGGGTTATTGCTATCGAATTAATTTGATAATAATCTTAAGATTATATTGGCCAATTTGTCAGCAAGAAATACATTCTTTGTATTTATTTCCGACTGAAATAGGACTGTCTATTTGCGGTTTCGTTTTGTGAAAATCGAATCTGTAGTTTTAGTAAACCAGGATAATCCTGATTTTAAGTAGGTCAATGCTGGTTTTAAAGTAGGTCAATGCTAGTTCTATCCTTTGCTTGCTGATGCTGATCCAAGTAATGCTGTTTTTTTAAATGCTGATGCTGATGCTAGCTCTATCCTGATCCTACTTATGCTGATCCTGATGCTGGTTTATGTAACAAAATTAGTTCCCTGTACTGTACGTCCGTATCTTTTTTCTTTTTTCTCTCCCCTACCTTTTTTTTTGGGGGGGGGGGGTTAATGGGGGTCGTACATACACAACAACCACAAAAATGATTGACTTCAGATTAAAAAAAAGTCTCCAGGTCTCAGAAAACTGACAAGTGAAAAAAAGGGGGGAAGGGTTAAATGAGCCTCTGATGCTTGATAGAGTCTACTATTTGTTTGTCGAAATAAGCAATAAATATACTCTCCGATGTACAAGTGTACATTTTGTAAGGTTTATTCTTTTAAAAACTGAAAATCTTTGTTTGACAGAAATACTTCATAAATAAAAATTCATACATATTCACATGTTACAGATAGACTCATTTTTAAAAATATACATAAAATATTTAAGTCTTTAATTTTGATAGCACAGTTTTTTTTTATTATTATTTTTTCAAACATATATTGAAAATAGTTTATTTTTCATCAAGTAGCCATTATGAATGTTTTATTTTACGAAGAAAAAAAAACCCGACAACAGCTGGACAGATTTTGCAAAGTTGAGCACATAGAAAAATGTTACTTGTACATTACAATATTTTATGAAATTTTAACCCTAACAAAAGAAAAATATAGTTTACTATATAGTTAACTATAGTTTCCCAACGTTTTACCATTGTAAATTTAAGTTTCACAGTTTTCTCTACAGTAAATTGAAGTTTCAAAGTTTGAACTATAGAAGATCAAAGTATTTTAAAAGTCTTAATAATAATTGTAAATCATAAAAGTATCAAAGTATAAATAAATCAAAGTTATCATCATAGTAAACGAAAGTTTAATCGCAAAAATTAATGTACGGAAGCGTATTACTGCCACTTGAAAAAAAAAATATATCGTACGTCGTACGTACGAGATACTAAGTCTTACGAACGAGATGTTAATTCGTATGTAAGAGATAATAAGTCACACCTTCGAAATACTAAGTCGTTCGTACGACATTTATATATATCTCGTACTTATGAGATACTAATTCGTACGTACGAGATACTATGTGGGACGGACGACATAATAAGTCTTACGTACGACATAATATTTAAGTCGTACGTACGAGATACTATATGTCGTACGTAGGAGATAATATGTCGTACGTACAACATACAACATAATAAGTCGTACGAACGAGATACTAAGTCGTACGTACGAGATACTAAGTCGTACCTACGAGATAATATGTGGTACGAATGAGACAATATGTCGTACCGTCGAGATGCTCAGAAGGTAGCGGCAAAACTGAAGCTTTATGGTTTTTATATATAAACCTTTGATAAAATATTAAATGCAAATCATGTGCAATCTATGGCGCAGGATTTGAACGCATTTTTTGGAAGAATTCTTACACTTTTAAGCATTGGTCTATCCCTAATTCTAAACACATTCTACAACCAATCTGTATAATTATTTTATCCAACTCCAAGCCCTTTATATTCGTTTCTACAGGCGATAAACTCGCTTAATTTTAATTGTCTGTTGGATTGCAGAAAATTCAAATCGAGCAAGTTTATCACCTCTGTCCGATTCGAACTACGGATTTTATATAGTTTATTTTATTTTTATCTGTAAAAATGTTAGTTTGTTTCAATTCATAAATTATAGAGTAGGAAGGATAAAGATTTTATGCAATATATTGATTTTTACCTGTGAGCTTGCCTATTTTCAAGCGTTATTAATTTCGGGGTTAAAATGGTATTATATATTAAGAGTAAAAGGCTATTTAGGATATCGTCTAGAAACAGTTTTTAAATGTAGAGAGAAATGATAAATTACTTTAATTTATAACAACAAGTTGCGAGTGGTATAATGTCTTGACCCGTCAGTTAGTCCGTCACTCCTTTTTTTATTTCTTTATTTTTTATAAGCATAATTATTTTTAAACAGCTGCATAGACTTTCATAAAACTTTGTAGATAAATAGGACAAAATGTATAGATGTGCATATTACCAAACCAGGCACGTAGAAGTATTATTATTGAAATTTTTCATTGAAAGGCTGGTCCCCCCCCTCTTTTTGATAATGTAAAGTGAAATAAAGGTAATGTACATGTACATGTAGTATTATATGGGTGAATGGTACTGAAAGAAGTTGGAACTTTAAAAAGTCCCCCACTCCCCGAAATAATATTTTCTTGTCAGGGCAATTTTTTTTCATTGTCAACTTTTTTCAGGTAAGTTTCTGTATTCGCTGGCTACCCCCGCCCCTCATCCCCTTCCTTTCAAATACGATCCTACGTCACTGCAAGAAATTCAAATTTCTATATATTAATCTGGGAATTTCAGCAATTTTGAACTTAGAAATTTGGCCATATGTTGAATACTAGTAGAGAAATGAACACTCTGTAAGCGCAACACTCTTTAGAAGGCTGGGGGGAGGGGGGGGGGGGGTCATGGCCATTTTTGACTATATTGCTCTTCTTTAGAAGAAGAGCTACATATGAAAATGATAACATTTAAAAGCTGAAATAAATGAATTTTTTCCATATCAAATAATAGTTTACAGCTTATTTATTTGATAAAGAAACATTTCATATATTAGTTTTAGGCTTTCGACTTTGCTTAAAGTCATTTGAAATCTAAAAAGGATGCTTTCTGTTACGGCCCACAGATCTTCAAGCTATTCATATACGTAAGACCTGTTAGGAATATCTTATCCCCGTTTAATAGACCTATATTCTTCTTAAAATCAGATCTAGGAGATATTCTGTCCCTTACATTATTTACTACTTCTGCGATTTTATTTTAATTCATTTATTTGGAAACTTCCGAGATTGAATGTATTGGATCATTGTTTTTCGGGGGATGTATACTAGGATCAACCGTATGTCATTCGTGCATTTCGGGGGGGGGGGGTGCGGCTCCTTCATCGTAAGGAAGAATGAATAATTCAAAAAAAAAAAAAACATGTTTTGAAATTTATGATTGTTTTTTTTTTTCTTCCTCACTCGTAGGTTGAAGTGACGTTAAACGTAGATTTAATTTCAACGAGCCTTAGCAAATCAAAACACAATATCGTGAAAATATTTTCCTTTCCTATATCACAGGATCCCAAAGCATCAAAAGAATGCTAAATTTCATGTGGCAGATTCTTTTCGCATTTCAAATGCAACATTTCTTCTTTCCTCTGTACATGAAATCACTCAAAATCAACAACTCCCAACGTAAAAATTAGGTTTGATCCTGAACATCTCTAACATCGATTAAGCGGAGATCTTTATTTTCTGATAAAACTATAGAATTAATTAATATGGACCTATTAGCATCCTATTAGAACCTACCCTATCAATAAAAATAATGGACAGGCAATCGTAATTTTACATTATAAATAAACAGCTCTAAATTTCTAGGGTATTTTAATGAATTTATGAAAAATATGTTAATTTATTTTTACATAAAGTAGATCAATTTTCAATGCATTGTTACCTCCTAACAATTATAAGAGTGCATCACAATATATAACCATATTTAGAATTAAGTAGATATGCATTTACATGTATATTCATTAAATAGTAACACAAATACTTCGTCGGGTGATCATGTTTAAGCCAATCAGAGAGCCTAGAGTAATAGAGAAAATAATATTTTGGCATATACAGTGAAAACTGTCTAATCCGACACCTGAATAATCCGACATGCTGTGCATTCCGACATTTAATTTTCGTCCCATTTTAGTATTTTAGTGCAATCCGACACCCTGTCTATTCCGACACAAAATCTGTCTCCCATAGCATGTCGGATTAGACAGGTTTCACTGTACTAGTAAAACAGTTTGTAAAAGATATCATTGTTCATTGTAATATTGGCAAGGCCTTTCATTGGATATTAACAAGTTTGACATTTTGACCTTGAACTTGGACATTTCCGTACTTATGAAAAACCTTTAACCTCGGTCGTAACCTTTGAACGGTAAGAACTAGCGCTTTCATACTTCACATATGTAATTTTTGTGACAGGACCTTTCATTGGATTCCAAGAACATTGACCCTTTGACCTTGAAGTTTGACCTACATTTAATAATTTCTAAGTGATATTTGATAGGACGTTCATATTGTATGTCATTAAAAATGACATCTCACCCACAAATAGTAATCGGTATGTCCATCCGTCTGTTACGCTTTGGGCTATCCATCTCTTATCCACAACTCCTCTCATACCACAGAATGAAATTTGATGAAACTTTCACAGAAATCTTAATTATATACATGTATTGCCATTGTGCACCTCCTATTTTACTTTGTGTTCCAACACATACCTTAAGGTTTCCCATAGCAAAACATATGATCACTGCCATAATATCCATATGGGAGGCGGGGGTATCATTTAGTGAGATCATTGTTCACAGTACCTCTAGTTTTCATTTATGAATTGATTCTAGGTATAATTGCATTGTACCTATCTTCAAATCTTCTGTGGATATGTCTTAATTGAATCTATCATCAAACCAATTGTACCTATCCTTATAGCAATTATACCTGTCATATCTTCAAATGAATTAGAGATAGATATAATTCAATTGAACCTATCTTAATTATACCTTGAAAAGCGGGAAGGTATATATAGTATTCGGTACGTCCGTCCACCCGTCTGTCCGTACGTCCGTCTGTCTGTTACGCTTCGGGGTACCCATTTCTTATCTGCAACTCCTCTCAGGCCACTGAATGAAATTTAATGAAACTTTTGAAGTATACAACGGAGGACGAAATTAAAATATGGTGTAATATACGAGGGTTGTCTCAGAATCCCGTAGACAAGCGTTGTTTTGTAGGAACCAGATGTCATATATTAATGAAACTTTGAATATAAATTAAATCAAAACTAACTTATAAATTAACAGACAAATGTATACTAACTACACAAATTAACACAAATTAACCCTATTTAAACTAGAGGTATTGTGAGCAATGAGCTCACTAAATGATACCACCACCCCAAATATGGTTATTTAATGCCAAAGTCCATGGTTTGTGGGAAACCCAAAATTTGTGTCGGATCGAAAAGTAAACTAGGAGGTCACAATAGCAATATGTAATAAAGATTCTGTGAACACACATTCTCAATTTATAGTGCCAAATCGACTTTGGGAAAAGTCAAAAAAATTTGTGAACTGAAACTAACACTTTTATATGTCATTTGAAACATGAAGGTGTATAATTATTAAAAATCACAATTTGATTTACATACTTCATGCTGTGTTTTGTTGACCTCCTTCGAAATGAATGCGGTTGGAGGGCTAATTTTACACCAAGATATTTACGTGATGTTGAAAAGCCATATGTGGAAATGAAAGAATTTTTTTGAAAAATACAAAATTGAGATAATACACATCAAAGTTTGTTAACTATAAACATGTATGAAACCGTTTAAGCACATTTGTAAAAGGGTGTGAAATCTTTGATTCAATTATTAATTGAACCTATCTTTATTATACCTTGAAAAGCGGGAAGGTGTATAGTATTCGGTACGTCCGTCCACCCGTCTGTCCGTACGTCCGTCTGTCTGTCTGTTACGCTTCGGGGTACCCATCTCTTATCTGCAACTCCTCTCATGTCATTGATTTATTATCCTCAGATCATTTTCCATTTGAAAAAATACAACACCAGATTTTTAAAGACATTTTACGTGTTCATAGAAAATCATCTAATATTGCTGTTCTATATGAGTTGGGACAGTTCCCACTATTTTATTTGTGTTATGAAATATGTATAAATTTTATTTAAGACTGAAAAACTTAGAGAGAGAAAATGATTATAATGACCAATTAGTGGTGTCTGCATTTAAGGAAGATAAAACACTGGGATCTAGAATATCTTGGCAAAGAAAGCTTAATACTCTACAACAGAAATTGTCTTTATCCTCATTGGACATATCACATAAAACTTTAAAATATAAATTAGAGGAACATTATAGAAACAAGATCAATGAACAATTAAAGAACATTTCTAAATCAAATTCTGGGAAATTAACTTTTTATAGTAATATAATTGATTTAAATGAATATAAATTACAAAACTATCTAGAATTACCATTGAAGAAATCTGAAAGGACAATCCTAACAAAACTAAGAATTAGTGCTCATACGTTACATATTGAAATGGGGAGATACTCAAGGCCACCTATTCCTAGAGAAAAACGTGTATGTCATTTTTGTAAATTTTTTATTGAAAATGAAAACCATTTTGTACTTTATTTTCCTAGTTATGATCAATGTAGATTACAATATTATGATATATTCAATGCACAATGTTACATGAAGGAAAACCCTATTATTGACTTATCAATCCTACAAGTATTAGAACTGCTAGGAGAGTTTGTAATTTTTTGAAAAAGTGCTTTGATATTAGGAAAGAAAACCTTCAACAAACCTGGTATGCTTTCTTTGATATTTTATTTCATGTATGTTAATTGTTGTATTCATGACTATATGCCAATGTATGATGGTGTTGTCAATAAATGAATTGAATTGAATAAAAACAAAACAGGCATGATTTTCATTTAAATGAAATTATTTTCTTATTATTTTAAAAAGTTTTTATCAAATCTGACTATAAGCTAAATAATGACAATATTCCCCAAAATGCTGTATTATTTGATTCTTTATTAATCTGTTCAGAGAAACGCACATTATAAGAGTGCATCTGAAAATAATCGCTTGTTCACGGTAGAAATGTAGAAAATATCTCTTTTAACCAATACATCTTATTTGATTTCCAAAAAAAATTATCAAAAAAATCTTTTTCACGAAAAAAGAAAATCCACGTATACTTGCGCTCTTTGTTTACGGTTTCTCATAGGTGTGTCACAATCCTGTTTTCTGATTAGACAGAAAACCATCTGATGTGTTTAGGAAATATATTTATAGCAACTTGCGGTTATTGTTCTTGACTTCCCTATTAAGAAATCGTCCAGACCTGTTAAAGCCATATATGGCGTATGTACAATGAAAATTATTGACACACCCCTTATTATCATTCAAACTTTATATAAAGATTAACTTTTCCGTAAATTACAAAATTATTTGCTTATAAAAAACTTTAATTTGTCAAATCTCAAAAGAAAATACAAAAGATTTAAATAACACATTACAGAGAAGAAAAATCGTATTTTTAGATAAACTACAGTGTTCATAATTGTATGAAAAGCTTTAATTTAAATGTATCAACTATATTTCTTTTCTTAATTTTGTATTTTTCAAAAGTATATTTTTTTGATCAGTTAGGCCATATATGGCTTTAAAGCATAGACGCATACGTTCTACATGTAAGTTCTATGTCTAAGCAACAACTTAAATGGGAAAAATTAGGTGCACAATTTAATACATGTATTTCTTGCAAAGCAACAAAAATGAAAATGGATTCAATTTCGACCAGTTTCTTGACATCCAACACCCACAGCTGTCTTTTTTCTTTAACCCGATGTGGAAGACCCCCCCCCCTACATGCAGCGCAGCGCCTATTTCCTATTTTCTGGAATTATGTTTCCTACGAAAAATGATATTTTCTTCATCAAAATGTTTAGCTTGGTATACAATTATGGTGTATATAACGATTTTTTTAAGTTGACGATACACTATCAGTTCAAACAAACAGCAAAATACAAACTTTTAGAAAGTTTTGTTTCAGATTTACGTTCCGAATGATAACGTGCATTACACTTAAAACTATGCAATATTAACCAATTGCTCAAAATGGAAACATTCGATCATTAAACCACAATTCTCCTTGTGAATAATATTAAGTCAGTTCAATTTTCAAATCACACGGATGCACAAGATAATGTGTAAAATATGTTCACCTTTGCATGTGCACTTCCATTCGCAATTCTGCACTCTTGTTACAGAAAAAAATGTAATTTTAAGAATTAGTTTATTTCTTCATGTTTTTAGTTTTTAAATCATTAAGATTCACTCGCAAGTCTGTTCAAACAGGTTTAGAATTTAATTCTAATTTACTTTAAAACATGGTAACGTAAATATTTGGTAACGTAAATATCGGAAACGTAAATATCTTTCTGAGATTTATCGTAACTTTTAATGCTGTTGTTTAATTATTCCACTGTTAATTAAAGGCATATTCTAGTGCTTGAGTGTAAGGCAATTTGACCCATAGGAAACAGTGTAGTTCTCTTACTTGATTTGTGAATAAATACTAACACGTAAATATCGATGAATTTGTTAACCAATGGACTCGAGAAAGGGGGCTATTTTTTTTAAAAAATACAGATAAACAGTGTCTTTTTTACCATTCCATGCAATGGAACAGGTGTTCATGATGTTAAAAAGTTACAACTTAGGCCTGAATTAAAAATATCTTTGTTAAATTTCCCCTAACCCGACCCTAAATTCTCAAGTTGGGTCAGTAGGTACAATGTAGGTAAACAATTTTAATTTCTGACAGCAGCTTTGAAAATACCTTCTAAAATTTAATGGAAAATTACCTTTATAAAAAAGAATTAAATGTACAAAAGAAAGCGATTTGTGAACAAAATGCTAAGTTTCGTACATATGGCGTTTAAAAGCAGAATGTAATTCACAACTGTTATTTAGCTGAACCTGTGAAATATCTCACCCATATAAATTGAACAAAATAGACAAGATTCTCAAATACGCAAAGACCAAACATATACGAGTATATTTTTTCAAACTTTCCATCAGCCTTTAGAGCTTATAGATGATCAATGTACTTTTTTGAGGGCCATAAGATTTGCAGTGGTTCTGGAGCATTTTGCTTTGAAGTTAAGAAGTGGCTTATTTTAAATCGTAGGTTCAAATCCCAAAGAGTAACGTTGAAAACGGTCCTTCAAAGGGGACCATAAAAATTTATTTCCAATGTCGCAGAAGATGCTGGCTCAAAAAGATCCCCCACTGCTTAATTGCAAAAAAAAGTGCTGAATGCGTCTAAATTTGGAGCAATGGGGAAATGTTTAAATGTGGTCCTAACAAATCTCGAAGGGATTAAAAGCAATGAAACAACAAATCTTCAAGGGTCTAATTAAAGAAAAATACACTGGACGTCTCAGGAAGCTGAATCATGATTTCAAATCTATTCGAAAGAGTACGTTAGAATTAAGAATATTTAATTGAACCAAACCGAATCTACAAATGATAAATATGATATATATACAATGGTATTGTCACGAAGTTAAACCAATAAATAAAGGCATGAAGAAAGGACATATGAATTATATTTTATCAGGATGAATATGCAGACATTTTTTACAAAAACTTCTATGGTTCCATAATGGCATATAGTAAAAATAGGAGCATATATGAACTGGTTATTAGATCAAAACTCAAATTAAATAAAATGCAGTGAAATTGATTGATGTGTTCACTAGGTGGGTTCCTCATCTACTCATGACGCGGCCCTTACCATGTATTACGTACCTTAAATTCAAAGACAGGTTTGTTTGTTGTTTAACGCCCCTTTCGAAAATTTATTCCCTCACATGGAGACGCCAAGACACCTCCGAAACACTCTTAATTAGTCATGGTAAATTTTATTATCGAATTATTTCAACAGTGAAGAATTCCAATAAGCTTAAAGCATAAGATTGAGACGTCGCCATTGTTTTATGAAGAGCTAATGCCCTGTACTCACATCTGGACGTCATTTTGTTACCAACAAAATAATGCTTGAATATCACAGTAAAACAATGTCGGCCGTTCTGATAAAAACTGATTTTGATGAAATTGTATTTTATAAAACTTTGTTAACAATAAAAAAAATATTTAAAATCATCTTATTTAAAAAATCTTTTTAGTCGGCGCAATTTAATTGCGTCGGTCGCGTTAGGGGAAACAAAGGTATTTTTTATTTTGGCCTTAATCTTATTGAGTCAGTTCAGCAATCCATCAAGACCTTTTGAATTTCCAAATAGAAAAGTAATAATTTTGCGGTGACATCAAAATTTTTATTATTTTATTAAAATTTTTAAAAATTTGTGCCCCACATATGTGTGAAGGGTGTGATATTCAGAAAATATAACTCAAATGTAGGACAATCTTACTAAGAAAAAGATATGTAAGTGATTTAAAAATTCTTTTTGGTTTAAAATAAAAACTACACTACGATCGGCGACAGGAACGTAAATATCGATTTCTGCTATAAAATGCGATTTTCGCCTAAGACAATCATTCAAGTTACAACAAACAATTGTTGTATTTTAATCAACAACCAACAATGGTTCATATGGCTGGCAGAAAATAAAATTTATTAGAAATATTATATTACTTAAAACACGGTACATTATTTAAAGCGAATTGAGACTATAATTTGAGAATCAGTGACAAAATAACAGTACGATCAACACAAAAAGGAAAAAAAAATTAAAAAAAATGTATTCTATGTTCAGCAGTACAATGTAAACCAATGTTTCCTGTAGGTCATAAAACATAAATGAGCAAATAAAATAAAGATGGCGTCAATTCATCAACTTGCCGAACACCATAATTACGTCATGCCGAAAAGTCCATCGGTATACTTTGATTTAAGGTAGTCAGGTTTCCAGGTTCTGAAAATTCTAAATGGTCACAAAAAGTCATTAATTTTACAAAGATATGTTCATTTACTCAGGAAATTTCTTCAAAGTTCATCAATGTAGTTCATCATATTATACGAGCATACGGGAAAATACATGTAATCAGAAATATATTTTAAGAAAAGGCAAATAAAAGCATTAGCATAGCATTTTTCTAGACCTTTATAGTATCAAATTTAATAGGGGTAAACTTGGCTCGTTGGGGCTTAGAAACGGTGTCCATTGCATGGGTCTTTTTTGACACTGGAAACTGTTAGAGGCGCTCCTGCACCATGGTGATCCGGGCATCCTTAAATGGCACCATTCCTAGTTTTGGCGCTGGGCGCTTTCTCCAGACCTGTATAGTATCTGTATAGTATCACGTTACAGGGGTAAATTTGGCGCTCTGGCGCCTAAAAACGGTGTAAATTGGGTACTTTTTGACACTTGAAAACCGTTAGAGGCGCTCTTGCCCCCATAGTGTTCCGGATTTCCCTAAGTGGGACAATTCCTAGTTTGGGCGCAAGGCACTTTCTCCAGACCGGTATTTTATCTCTATGTCACATTATAGGGGTAAACTTGGCGCCCTGGCGCCTAGAAACGGAGTCAATGGGGTCCTTTTTGACACTTGAAACCGTTAGAGGCGCTCTTGCGCCGTAGTGTTCTGGACTTCCCTATGTGGCACAATTCCTAGTTTGGGCGCTTTCTCTAGACCTTTATAGTATCTGTATAGTATCATATTATAGGGGTAAATTAAGCGCCCTGGCGCCTAGAAACGGTGTCAATTGTGTCCTTTTGACACTTGAAACCGTTAGAAGCGCTCTTGCACCGTAGTTATCCGGACTTCCCTTAGTAGCACAATTCCTAGTTTGGGCGCTGGGCGCTTTCTCTAGACCGGTATAGTACCTGTACCTTGGCATCCTGGCGCCTAGAGAAGATGTCAATTGGGTCCTTTCTGACACTTGAAACGGTTAGAGGCGCTCTTGCGCCGTAGTTATCCGGGCTCCCCTAAAAGGTACAATTTCTAGTAAGCCGCTCTGCGCTTTCTTTAGACCGGTATAGTATCTGTATAGTATGACATTATAGTGGTAAATTTGGTGCCCTGGCGCCTAGAAACGCAGTCAATTGGGTCCTTTTAAACACTTGAACCGTTAGAAGCGCTCTTTCACAGTAGTTATCAGGACTTCCCTTAGTGGCACAATTCCTAGTTTGGGCGCTGAACGCTTTCTCTAGACCGGTATAGTATCTGTATAATATCACTTTATTGGGGTAAATTTGGCGCCCTGGCGCCTAGAAACGGTGTCAATTAGGTCCTTTCTGACACTTGAAACCGTTAGAGGCGCTCTTGCGCCACAGTGTTTTTGGCTCCCCTAAGTGGCACAATTCCTAGTTTGGGCGCTGGGCGCTTTCTCTAGACCGGTATAGTATCTGTATAATATCATATTATAGGGGTAAATTAAGCGCCCTGGCGCCTAGAAACGGTGTCAATTGGGTCCTTTTTGACACTTGAAACCGTTAGAGGCGCTCTTGCGCCGTAGTGTTTTGGACTTCCCTAAGTGGCACAATTCCTAGTTTGGGCGCTGTGCGCTTTCTCTAGACCGGTATAGTATCTCTATAATATCACATTATAGGTGTAAATTTAGCGCCCTGGCGCCTAGAAACGTGTCAATTGGGTCCTTTTTGACACTTGAAAACGCTAGAAGCGCTCATGCGCCGTAATATTCCGGTTTTTCCGAAGTGGCACTATACCTAGTTTAGGCGCAAGGCGCTTTCTCTAGATCGATATAGTATCTGTATAATATCACAATATAGGGGTTAACTTGGCGCCCTGGCGGCTAGAAACGGTGTAAATTGGGTCCTTTTTGACACTTGAAACGTTAGAGGCGCTCTTGCGCCACAGTGTTTTTGGCTCCCCTAGGTGGCACAATTCCTAATTTGGGCGCTTGGCGCTTTCTCTAGACCTTTATAGTATCTGTATAGTATCATATTAAAGGGGTAAATTAAGCGCCTTGGCGCCTGGAAACGGTGTCAATTGGGTCCTTTTTGACACTTGAAACCGTTAAAGGCGCTCTTGCGCCGTAGTGTACTGGACTTCCTTAAGTGGCACAATACCTAGTTTAGGCGCAAGGCGCTTTCTCTAGACCTGTATAGTATTTGTATAATATCACATAATAGGGGTAAACTTGGCGCCTTGGCGCCTAGAAACGGTGTCAATTGGATCCTTTTTGACACTTGAAACCGTTAGAGGCGCTCTTGCGCCGTAGTGTTCTGGACTTCCCTAAGTGGCACAATTCATAGTTTAGGCGCAAGGCGCTTTCTCTAGTCCTGTATAGTATTCGTATAATATCACATAATAGGGGTAGCCTTGGCGCCTAGAAACAGTGTAAATTGGGACCTTTTTGCCACGTGAAACCGTTAGAGGCGCTCTTGTGCCACAGTGTTTTTGGCTCCCCTAGGTGGCACAATTCCTAATTTTGGCGCTTGGCGCTTTCTCTAGACCTTTATAGTATCTGTATAGTATCATATTATAGGGGTAAATTTAGCGCCTTGGCGCCTAGAAACGGTATCAATTGGGTCCTTTTTGACACTCAAAACTGTTAGAGGCGCTCTTGCGCCGTAGTGTTCTGGACTTCCCTAAGTGGCACAATTCCTAGTTTAGGCGCAAGGCGCTTTCTCTAGACCTGTATAGTATTTGTATAATATCACATAATAGGGGTAAACTTGGCGTCTTGGCGCCTAGAAACGGTGTAAATTGGGTCCTTTTTGACACTTGAAACCGTTAGAGGCGCTCTTGCGCCGTAGTTATCCGGGTTCCCCTAAGTGGCACAATTCCTAGTTTGGGCGCTGGGCGCTTTCTCTAGACCGGTATAGTATCTCTATAGTATAAAATTATAGGGGTAAATTTTGCGCCCTGGCGCCTAGAAACGGTGTCAATTGGGTCCTTTTTGACACTTGAAACTGTTAGAGGCGCTCTTGCGCCGAAGTTATCCGGGCTCCCCTAAGTGGCACAATTCCTAGTTTTGGGGCCATACTTTAATTAATTAATGAGTGTTTTTACATCGGGTTCGATAAACACTTAAATATAGTCGATAAACGTTATAAAACATTTTTGTTATTGGCCGCTAGCTTATTGGCCGCCAGCTTGACTTTAGTTTCGAAATCACCGATGTGCTTGAAATCTTTTTCTTTTATAGTGATTAAAGGGCGTGAAACTGAGACAGATCATAAGGATGATTGATTGATTGTTTGATGTCTCTCTCGGGATTTTTGTACTCGTTTTGACGCCACCATCAGCTCTGCAGAGCTGCTCATTTTGCCCTCTACTCGGTATTCAAGGCCTTCTAGCAGGAAGTGGCTGTTTCGTGCCAGCACCTAATGCGACCCAGGACCTCGGTTTATACGGTCTCATCCGAAGGACCGGTCTCCGAGTCTCACAAGTATGAGTCGAACCCTTGATGTGAGGAGTAAGTCCTTAATGCGCAACTCTTAAAGCAGAGGCTCTGACCACTGCGCCACGCAGATCATAACGATTGATAGTCAATGATTTTTGTTGTTGCGGAGTCGGCATTTTTTCAGCCATATCTCAGCAGATCATAACGAAAACTGCTAAATTCCTAACGAAAGAATTACCGTATTTTCATAATAGCTAAACGTGAGACGTATTCTGGATTAAAAATCCATAAAAAATACGGCGAAATCGTGAGAGTAAACAGCTCTGAAAATCGATGTAACAAAATTATTAAATTAAGGTATTCGCTTTATTAAACAAGCATGAGAAAGAGTTACGCCCGACACGATTATAAACTGTTGGATCCACGTCGGGTTAGTCACTGACGAAAATTGATCTTTTATAATAACACAGCTGTTGATAAATATGATTATGTTCTAAATTCACCAGTTTAAACGAACATAAATTATTTATAAATAAAACTCAAAAACACTTTATATAGGATGAGCTCGATCGCATGCGCGAGTGCAACAGACTTTAATGAAGTGTATACAGTATACAAAACACAGTCTTTAGTTTAACTTCTGAAATCCATATCATTCTACAAAAGGAAAAAGATTCAAATAAAGCGACAAGTCAACATTATTACAAACAACAGTATCGATACTTTAAGGGGTGGATGAGGCGGGTGATTATTCAATTGCAATGTAGCAACTTCGAATGACTTAAAACACCCGAAGATCTATCTCATACGTGACTGAATCATGCGTAGCACGGATTCAACCTGTTCACCCGTAAACAAATGAACAACCAATCGTTCTCCTTTACCGATGGACTTAATCTGCATACATAAAAAATACACGTGTTTTAACATAACTTTTGTAAATATATACTTTCTATGTCTTGAATCCGGACATGAGGTTGACCGTCTGAGAATTTTAATTTTGACTAGATTCCGAGTCCTCTGAATCACTTACTAACGACACAAAGAAGACACCAAACAGGGGCTTGATGTTTGTTATAACATTAAGACTCAAAAGCAACAACTGAATCTGAAACTTTTTTGCGATTTGCTATTGAAATTAAACCATCGAAACGATTAACAAATTATTGAATTATTGAAATGTTTTGTTTTTTTTAAATTCGTGTCGGTGAATTAACTGACACGTATACTTAAGCTTTCATATCTTATAAAGCATTATAATCCTGAAATAGTACACAAAGAATGAATTTGTTTTCATTCATTTGTGCACGCAACTTCCTCTCCCCTCCCCGATATAATACCGCCCCCGTTATAATACCAAGATGACCGAGGCACAAATATTGGCATTATAACGGGATATCACCGTGTACAGTTTCGGAGGAAGGTGTTCTGAACAAATTGAAAAAATGAGAAAATAGCCAACACCTAAGAACCCTGAGGATATAAGATATATAAATCTATTCCCTAGGCTTCGTAGGTTACTTCAAGAAGTTTATATAGATGTTTTTTCCCCAAAATTGTCCTCCCCCTTATCGAAGTCATGGCTACTGGTAGGAAAAGGAGGAACTAAGGTACTAAATGTAAATGGGGCCCAAAAGGACCTTGACATATCTCTCTGGATACCCACACTTCACTGAGCCAGTCGAGTTCCACACGGATGCTTGCGGTACAGGAGTGGGTGTAGTTCTCTACCAGAACCAGGATCAACATAACCAGTAAGTTGAATGGCTACGAAAACTGAGGGTTGAAAAATCTGAGCGGAATTATCCAACTCGGAATAATAAATTATACTTTCTCGCTCACGAGGGCCATCAAAGGAAAGTTCTCAGATTATCTCATGGATAACACATCTGTCAAGTTTTACTGACAATAATGCCTTGACGTATGTCAAGGATATAGGTAAATAGGTCTGAAGATATCATGACTACAGATCAGGATATTAGAATTTCATTAAGCTCGGGATTGAAGACGGCTTGCAAGTCAAAGTCACCATTGCTGATAACAGTGATCATAAACAGATTCTGGTTGCTCCAGATGTCATTCCTGTTTTACTGAAATTCCTTCATGCCAAAATGGTACATCCAGGTACACAGAAAACCACAACATTGGTGATGGATAGATTTCATTGGCCAAGAATGCACAAGGATATTTCGACTTATACTGACCATTGCGATATTTTAAGTTCAAAACATATAAGGACATTTTGACCTCATAAAGACGGATTTAAAAAATATTGGTCAAACCTGATCATTTCACAAGGTTTGTAGTGGATTTTAACAAGGAGCGCTGCCTTTTACAGATGACGGCTTATTTTACACAAGGAAAATGTACGGAGGCTCTTTTACGATATAAATATTTAGCTCAACATTTATTTAAATGAAGAAAAAAACGGATTATTTCAATACACCTACAAGTTGTCTTTGAAAAAAACGATAACCATCCTACCCTTAACTCACGGCCATCAAATGTAAGAGCCCCTAACACCATAACTATTACCACTAGAAACGTTTCTTATTTATTTTCAATTCTGTACCTCCTTCCATGATACAAGTTTAAATGTTAAAGTAAACCGTCAAATGTAGAAGTCAGTTATTCTCGTAAAAGTACATTAGCAGTCCCAATCAGAAACCAGACCGCTGATTAAAACCAAAAACGATGACGTTTTACAACGTCACGGAGCAGCAGATAACAATGCAATTTTGTGTTTTACTTAGAAAAAATCCTGAGTAAACTCTAAAAAAAGAAAATCCAAAAAAAATATAGGGCACAGGCTAGTTGTGCATGCGTGTACAAATAGTACATACAGTATTTGAGTGACAGAGACTCTGTATTGGATGATGATCTGTGAAGAAACGGTTTAACTAAGAACATTTGAACAAAACTTTAAAAAGTTGGAACGTCAAGTAAAGACATAGGCACCTTAGAGTTGCTTATCCTGTGAAAGCAGATTTTAGTTATTAAAACCTTAAAAGGAAATTATTCAACGAGAGCAATTCTTAAAAACACAAATGTCAAGTTATAGAAAACATACGGAGAAATGGTGTTCATTCTGCTCATTTACATATTCGCCACATTGGAGCTATAATAACGGCAGATTACATAAAGGTTTATAAAGAGCACTTGCAAAAAATTGCAAATTTTTTATAAAATAACTATTTCGGATAAAATTCTTCCGCCGATGTTTTGGTTTTTCTTTAAATCTTCTTGCGGAAATAACCATAAAGACGATACTAAAGTGAAAGTTGCGAAGGCCTTTAGAATTTGAACATTCGAAGCGAGAGTACTTTGTTTTATTGAAGGAAAGAGAAATGAATTAGTGTCTTTCTCATTTTTGGTGATGAAATGTAAGTGCTTATTGGACTTTTACGGGAAGCACTGACTTCTACAGTTGACGGTTTACTTGGACATTTAAACTTGTATCATGTATGGAAGTACAGAATTGATAATGCATAAGAAAACCTTTCTAGTGGTCATAGGTATGTTGTTAGGGGCACTATTATGTTAAGACCGGAATTTTAGGGTAGGGTGGTTGTCGTTTTCTTCAAGGACAACTTATATGTGCATTGAAATAACCCGTTATTATCGTTTAATTAAATGTTGAGCTACATGATAATATCATAAAAGAGCTACCGTATATAGCCCTAGTGTAAAAGTTAGCGTCAACTGTTAAAGTCAGCGCTCCTCGTAAAAGTCCATTGCAAGATGTTCTTCTGCCGATTTATAGGTGCAAACGAATGTCTTTTTTTTTTTCAAAATTTACATCTTTTAACATGTTATGAAGAGTTACGACCGCCTTTTAAGTTTAAAACGGCAATTTCTTGCATGCGTGTGACTTGCTTATTATTAAAACAAACGGTTATCAGTCATTGAAGTCTATTGTATTCACGGTTGCATTATTGAATTATTTTATTGGGATTTCGATAGATAAAATCCCCACAATATACCCCAAGGCCACGTCTTGCCGTAGTCGCTATATACCATGACGCTACAATACGTTTCAATGGACATTTAAACGAGCAAAAGGGGTTCGAGAAGTTCGTTCTAAGATGTTGGTGTTTCTCTAGTGTCACGGATTTGTTTACAAAATGTTTTTTTTTTTTCAGATCAATCACTTTTTGTTATGTTCATCCTTTTCATGCCACCTTATTCGAAGATTCATGGGTACACGTATCACAAGAACTGTGATGTGATATTTCGTTTCTATATTTCAACATTAATAGTGCCAACTGACAATCACGCTAAATGCAACCCATATTACTATTACAAGAGCTTACAGAGTTAAAAAAAAAAAAAAAGTCTTGCATGTTTTTTATTTATAAACTTTAAAAAAAAAATAGAAAATTTTGAGTTTTGATAGGATCTAATTACTATTAATGAGAAGTAAATCACGTGGGAACAACCCCGTGAATAAACTGTACATCATTTTCATATGAGGATGTAATGACTGGTCATTGGATTCTACTGTGTGAAATCTGTATTGATACAGTAGGAATTTTAAGAAATTCTCGTATGTTTTGATGTAACATTGCCGTTAAGTGTGCTCCGCGGGTGCAAAACATGTTGATTTTAAAATGAATTAAATTGATTTTTATTAAATCGAATGGTATGAAACTTCATACATCAACAAAACAAATCTTTTTCCATATTAAAATGTGCTAATTTTAAATTTCTAGTGACTAATATAACGAAGATTGACATCGGCCACGAACTTTTTGAACAACCCTGGTATAATGATTATTAGAATACAAAAATAGGAAAAAGGTGACTCGACCACAGATTTAAAAAGAGTAGGTTTTGGGGGGGTTGGGGTGGGAGGGGTTACTCCAAGTGCCTGTGGTTTTTATATTGATCAATGACTTTATATTTTTAGAATCAATATTTACAAATCGTTATTTTATTACAGTGTTTCTTAATCATTTCCTGAATACCGATTCCATCGTAATAAAGGGACCGTCAAACAAGTAGCCTTTTTGTAATTCATAAAGACCTTCGTATGTTACATAAGGAAACAGGTGTACTTTCTATTTATTTACTAAATTGCCAAGAAATGGTTTCTCGATGGGATAAATCAATATACCTCTTGTTTAGGTAATAGGATAAAAAAAACTTTATAAGTTACATATTATTAAGAAAGCATAATAAAATAGATTGTCCAATGCGTATACACATGCATTGCACAGTGGATATTTAAACAGACGCGAACTGAAAAGACTAAAAAGAAATGTAAGCTCATAGCACACTAAACACCGAATCATGTTTGCTTCCTTTTAAATAAGGTCAATTGAATCAATAATTATATTACGTATCTTTTATAATGATCAACTGCAATGCACGTTTGCAACAAGGATTGAACAGGAAGGACTTCCAGAATGTCCTTATTCTTACGTAAACGAATATATGCATGATGTACATCTTTATTTTACTTGTACTAATAACTGGATCGTATGGATATGGTAAGTTTAAGGATACGTTTAATACTTTTTACTCCTAAAATCCTTAATCATTATATTATTTGAAAAAGAAAGGTCGCTATATATTCACACACGATGTTGAGTACATCATTACGAAAGATACGTACTTAAATGAAAAGAAATACTGAAATAATGACTCTAAAAAATCTTGATTTTAGTAGCAATTCGCCATATCATGCGGAGATTGCTAATTTTGAAAAGTTTATTGATTGTTTGATGTTTTACGTCCTTTCGAGAATTGTTCACTCATTTAGAGAGGTCATCATATACCGGAGAAGAGCTTCAAATTTTGACTTTTACTTGGCACTTAGGGCCATTGAGTAGTAAGGGATCTTTATAGTACCAACGCCTTGACAGGGGACCTCGGTTTTTAGGCTTTCATCTGAAGGACATGCTAGTACTTTTGCTTCAAAGTGGTCTTTATGCATTGAATATTTCCAAGAACTGCATAAGAACATTCAAGTAATACTGCCCAAGTCTTCTAAAATAACCTCTTTATTATTGAATATACGGGAAAGGTTTAAGAGAAGAGGATCAGTTGATTCAAATTCGTCCGTAAGAATATATATAAATTTTGTAAAGTCTGAAATGCAATTTCTTGTCTCATTGGTTACAAAAAAATAACCAGATCGTATTCAAGTACATGTACCCAAATTTTCCTGTCTGAAATTTGAAAAAAAGCACAATAGGAAATTTAAACAAAAACATATATTACAACTGATATTGTAGTAACTGATTGAAATATATATATTAGGGATGTCAACGAGTACCCGGTTAACCGGGTACTCGATCGAACGTCCGAGTATCGAATACTAAAATCGGTACTCGGTTACTCGGATGTATATTTTAAAATATTTCTAAGCTTATTTATTAATGCATTAAAACATCGGTTTTAAACCGTAAAATGTTCATTGCACTTGTACGTACAGTAATTAGGGTTTCCTATGCCTCTAAATGACCGTTATCGCCTGTGGCAGTGTTTATACAGTAATTATCGTGACCAAACACCTGATGTACCTACCCGGGCTTTTCTCACCTTCGACTGTCGTCTTGCCTTATATTTAGTTTGCTTTAATTATTTGTTTTCATTGAACATCGTTTAAGGTCCATTATATTTAAACAAATTAAATAATTTTGTCAATTCTCCAAGAAGCCGTAAATTCTCGGGAAAGAGACAGACGATATTGCACGTGCGATTGTTGATTTGGATGCATTTGATTACATGCCAATTAATGCAAATGCTTTAAAAATCTTATGTCCATCGTTGCTCTAAACTACAACATACCGTATCGTAATTCTATGAAATCTAGGATCAAAAAGTGTACGAAGATCGTATAAATCCGCTCTGTTATAGGATAAATTGATCAAGTTTATACCGTACATATAGCTCAGACAACTTATCACTTGGACATCAAACGCACCAAATTACGGAACAGATTATTTTTTAAACAAAAATACTGTGAACCATTTCTGATTTTATTTCTCGTATTTATCTGATAAATAAATTGAACTTAAAAAAATGTTAGATTAAATTTCGTCGGTTACAAAGTGGTCATAATTGTTACAACGTATTTGCAGGTAACCTCCCATCGGTTTTATTTCTACAACAGTTCAAAATGTTTTACAGTTATCAATTAACTTGTTCATATTTATTTACACTTTTACCGAGTACCCGGGTACTCGATCGGAAAAACGTCCGAGTAACCGAGTATCAAAAATTGACCGATTTGACATCCCTAATATATATACTTAAGAGATCTAATAATGTTATTTAATTTATTGGACTTTCAAAACCCAGGGGTATAGTGTCCTGTCTTTTTGTTGTCAACTGTAACCTAGCCCATAACTATCGCGCTATCAAGAGTAAGTGAGTACAACGTAAGGACATTGGTAACGTTTCTGGATTTTGTATAGAATTTTTCAATAACTTTTGAACAGGTTTAATGGTACCAAACATGTTCAATTCAGGTCCTTTTTACCCATGAAGCCAGTCTTCCTTTAAAGATTTTGTCAAATCAATGGTTTTACAATTCTCAATGCATTTCCTATGTTAAATGTTGATAAAATGGTCCTATATTATTTCTAACCATAAGTTTTTTCTAAAACCCATTTATTTCATAAAGTTTACACATAGAATACATTGTTGAATCTTCATTTCTGATGACAAACATATACATTGGCTCAAATTGCAAATATAGAAACAATACACAGAAATACCAGCACTGTTCTTTGATTCTGAATTACTTCCCTTAACAACTTATTATTATTCATAATGATCAAGAGACTGGTTGTTTGTTTCCATACTATAACTTACTTTATTTGAAAGGAACTGCCATTAAACATTTTGGCAAGGAATTATTGTTAACTTTTAATGATGCCTCCTTCACAAAACTAAAGAATCGTTCTCATCTGGTCTACCTAGCTATCACCACTTTCAGCATAATTATGTCACTTCTTTGCACTTCCCAGCATACATGTGACGACCTGTTGGCTGTCTGCCCCCTCAGCACAATGTAAACAAACCCATCTCTGCTATTATTTTATTACTGTAGAGTTGAATATATCAGATTAAAAAACTCACACGTGCTTTTGTTTACCTCTCAGTCTGTAACACACGCTTTATTGGTTTTCACCGCCTAGAGAATTCCATACGGGAGATCACTCTCAATGACTATTTTTATAAATGAAAAAACCTGGGTATAAACCTTTTTTCTCCGGAAACCCTGCGTTGCCAATGACCTTAAGTCTATGCACCACTCCAGGTCTCAGGATCATAAAATAAACTTAACACTTCAGCCAAATTTTCAATCACCTATAAAATATATTTTTTAATTATGGAATTTATTTCTAAATTTGCAGATAACAATACCTCTGTGAAACAATATTAAAATATATTGAAAAATATTATAATTCTGGTCTGGCTGACTTCTACAACATTTTATTATTAAATAAAGATTTCGACTTAAGCTTCAGATGTTTTATAATCCCGAGGCCAGCATTGTTATTTCATCTGGGTCATAGTGTTTCATAAACACATCTTATTTAAATAGATGTTTTTGAGTTTAAACTTACTCAGCTACGTTAAGGGAGGTCCGTGTTCACATTCGTTGTGCACGTCGATAATACATATATATATATCAACTTAAATCCATTAATATTTTTTTCAATTATTCATAAAATATTGTAAATTAGAATATTTGATAACAGTATTGCCGAGAAGTAGAAGAAAGTCACTTAACAAATATGACTTGATTAGCCTTGATACGACGCAGTACACATGATCCAGAGGAATACACATAGAAGGTTGATGAAGTTTAAAAATGGTTACACATGATGTCTAGGGCGACCTCGATTCGTATCCGAGTAATAACTTGGTTAACGTCTCATGACCGAATGTATACACCAACATGTGGTTTTCAAACGAACTCGTACGAGTTTGAAGGGTAGCGAAAATAATGGCGTTCATGTTTGCTCTGTACGATAATTTATCAATAAAGTGACGATTTTGCGAATATTTTTATTCTTAGAAATTCAGGCTCCAAGACCATAAATTGAGAATAAAATTTAAATTTTGAATATTTTGATAATTATTTAACGTAAATGCTTACAAACTTTCAAATACACTGTATTTGAATACAAACATAACCTGAAAATTTTATTTCATTTTAAACAAGATGTGTTTGTGAAACACTGATGCCCCCGTATGGCAACATAGCAAAGATTAAACTTTTCTTATATTCAGATTTAATTAATTGGTACAAAATGTAGGGTATTCTCACTGGAAAATCATTGTGAATTTTGAAAGTGGGCCAATGTTAAAGTTTTTAAATAAGTACAAAAGTCTCAAAGGTCAAAAGGTCAAGGTAATTGGTATTTAATGAAAAGTCTTGCCACGTAGATTACTTATGTAGAGTATGGAAGCCCTAGCCCTAACCCCGTTCATAAGTTATGGCCAAGGTTAAAATTTTTAAAAAGCAGCTCAAACTCCAAGGTCAAAATGCTTGGTATCCAATGAAGGGTCTTTTCACAAGGATTACATATATGAAGTATGAAAGCCTTGTTCCTTACCGTTCAAAAGTTATGACCAAGGTTAAAGTTTCTTCAAAGGTACGGAAATGTACATGGTCAAAGGGTCAAGGATGTTGGTATCCAATGAAAAGTCTTTCAACAAAGAATACATATGTGAAGTATAAATGTCCTGGTATCCACTGTTCAAAAGATATGGCCGAAGTAAAAGTTTAAAATTATCATGTAAAAGTGGGTCAAACTCCAAGGTCAAGGTCAAAAGGTTAAATTTGGTGGTTACCAAAGAAAGGTCTTAACACAAGGAATACACATGTGAAATATGAAAGTCATGCCTCCACTAAATCAAAAGTTATAGGCAAGGTTAAAGTTTTTGCGGACAGACAGACGGACACGACAAAAACTATATTCCCCGAAACCTCGTTTACGGGGGAATAAAAATTTTCTTTCTTTTTTTTTTTTTTTTTTACATTTAATTAATAAACTGCAAATAATGTATACGCCGTGTACCTATGAGAATCAAAACTTTATTGCTGCTAAACTTTTGATAATTCAATATTTCTAAGTGAAAAAAGTAAAATCAAACATATGTTACAAACAATGCATAATTGTTTGTTTTCAATAAGGATATTGAGAAAACGAACAGTATTCAATCTCAAAGTCCAATAAACAATAAACACTGTGCCGGATAATTATGCCACTTCAAAAGTGGCATTTTGGCGCCCGCCAAATCCTCATTTCACATAAAAATCATGTATACCAAGTGGTAGACCATCACTCACAGAGTTCATAACTACCTTTGTTACAGGTAAATCTCACCTGTCAGGTGAGATAATCAACTTTGAACAAAAAATTCCCATAGGAAATATAAAGTTCCTGTAGGAAAAATAAAATTCCTGAGGGATATTATCAAAATCCTGCAGGATTTCTTAATTTCCTGCAGGATATTTAAAAATTCCTGTAGGACTTAAATTTACCATGGGAGAATTTAATTTCCTAAGGGAATTTATTTTCCTAAAGGAGAAAAATAAATCCTATGGGAGAAAATATATCCTATAGGAAAAAAAATTTCTCCTAAGGGAATTTTTTTCTCCCTTAGGAAAAAAAAATCCCTTAGGATTAAAATTCCCATAGGAATTTGAGAGTTATTCTTATAGGATTATTATTTTGTGCCATCTTCTTCTTAATTTCATAATCTTAGTTTAAAAAAAATCCCTTAGGAATTTAAAATATTACTCCAATAGGATTTTTTGTATCTACCCATTTTGAGTATGTTGTACTGTTTCCTCTTATTTGTGTGTGGATGTCAGTGTTTAACGAGAACATTAGCCATAAGATCCTTTCATCCCTCTTCTGATAAATTGTACAATCTATCACAAAGCCTTGAAATTCCAATAGTAGGTCATCATGACCTACATTTTGGTTAAAACACTCTGAAGATCTATGATGCATCAACTGACAAAGGATGATGATTCTAAGCCAATAAGTACCGGAGATATTTAAGGAATCACTGTCTAGTTAGTCTAGTATGCCAGGGCATCAACGATAGTGGGAAACATGGGATAATTTGCATAACGGGTTTCGGGTAATATTTCCATTTAACTGTGAAATATTAAAAATTTTAGATTTAGACTTTAAAAATGTAGACTAATCGATTAAAATTACACAAGGACTCCCATGCCAATTTCAATAGTCCTCGCCCACTGACGTCAAACACAAAGACAGCCACACGAGATTTACATGCATATTTGACCTCCTTAGCATCAGACACAGACAGATGGGCACGAGATTTGCATGCATATTAAGCCTCCTTAGCTCCTGACCTATCGATCTGGCTGCGTAATTTACATTCCGGCAGAATCATCAAAAACTGACCTCTCCTAAATTTCAAAGAGTTATCACAGAGAAAAAAAATTAGAAATGGAAATATTTAAATATAGCCATAAAATTCAAATGTAAGTCTTTGTGACCTACTTTTTAGCTGACGTTATCTGAAGACCCAGTTTGCTTGGTATTCCTAATATGTAAAATTTTGATTCCCTACTGTGGCCCCATCCTTCCCCTAAGGGTCATGATTGCATTGATTTGAAGAAGAAAAAGTCACCTTTGAAAGATAGCTATAAATATACATATTTCTTTATTAACTCCCCTTTAAATAGTGTGCCATTTTCTGAACAAATCTTATTTAGAATTCTTACACTGACAAGATAGCCCTATTTTTTCAATCAAAATGTTATGAGATAGACAGTTATGTGACAGAATGTGGCCTAACGTGTACAAGTTATGCTAATCCGTTTGCACGGTACGAACCATTCTAACCGTACTTACAGTTTGACAAATTCAAGGCACTTCCGTCTGCTAAATTTTGGTTTTAGTCTAGTTGGTGGTGATGTTAATGGAGTAATTCACACAGTTTAAATCAATAAACTCAAACAGAATGATTTACACTTGCATTAATTATCCCTTTAATATTCTTCAGTTCTTGTTCTTACTTTCGATTTCTTGCCCTTTTTTAATAAAGCGTTTTACTGACTTGGATCAGATCAGGGTGTACACTATATTTCATGCCCCTGTAATCAAACTCAGGGGGGGGGGGAAATTTTTCTAATTTCTACAGGTATCATACCATTTACAAATACATTCAGTTTAATTTGTGTTTTATATTGTTATGTAAAAAAAAAAACCTACCGAAGTTGAAAATATAGATTTTACTTTAAAAAAATAAACTACACACTCCGATTTAAAAAAAATGTGTTTCCGTGTTTTGCGTGAAAATGAGAAAAAAATTTTAGCAGAGCAAAGTTTGTTAAAAAAGGGGCCCATATCATTGCCGGGCGGATCCAGAGGGGTGTCGGTGGTTGGAACCCCACCCACCCCACTTTATTTTTGTACACAGAGAAGAGAGAGAATGAAAGAGAAAGATTTTTCTGTAATATAGATATATTTATACGTCTAATAATTTGAAGAAAAAACTCTGTCCTTTCAGTTCGCTAAATCTGTAGATTTTTGCGTATATTTGCTTTCCTTCGCGTACCTGTACCTTAACAACCGAAGTTTCACTATACCATTTTTGGACCATCTTCAGAAATAACTAACTTTTTGAAGTATTTTGTATAAAATATTTCAATATTTAATATTCAATGAAAGATTCCTGTAGAATGCAGATGGGAAGGGGGGGGGGGGGTCTGACTGTAGCTCTCCGGTCTTTCAAAATATTTTTTTCGGGGAGCTACAGTTATGCATTTAACGCAAAATGAAAGCTGATATAAATTTCTCAAAACCTGTACATCAAATAAACAATTTAAAGGAACTGATCGTAGTCATTTTACCATGATGCAGGGACCAATATACTCGTATATACAGGGGCGGATCCAGAAATTGTAGAAAGGGGGGGGGGGGGTCCCAGGTTGGTGTCCCCAGCATCTTTGCAAAGAATCATATATAAGAAGGGGGCCTCCAAAAAAGATTAAGAAGCAAAAAAAAAAAAAAAAAAAAAAAAGAAAAGAAAAATTTATTGCAAATTTGTAATTAACTAATTTATTGACAGAAAAATAAATCATTTATAAACTTCTGCTGTTTATATTTGCGATGGAAATTTTTTTTATTAATAGCTTTAAATGAAGCAAAATTGAATTATTGTCGTCCTAGCTTATGGAAGGGAATTACCGCCAAAAGTCTATGCATCTTGCTTTTATTCTTATTCTGCCTACTTCTTGATGCTTTGTTATTATTGTAATTATATGTCACTTTATTGTTTCCATATTCGTCTTTATTACATTTCACTTTGACTTTTATCATTCTTCATTTTGTCTTTACTTCTATTTTGCTTTATTCTTGTAAATTCATTCTACTTTCTTTTGAACTTAAACAGTTTCGTTAATAAATTATTAGCATTATCTCTACTACGAATGTTAATTCAATCACACTAACAATGAAGCATATTCAATGAAGACGAATGAAAGTTGTCAAACCGTCAAAATTTAGTGCGGCATTATAACGCTAGGTGGCGTGTTGTTCGCTACGAGTGATGGTAAAACTAGGTAAGCAAACCCGGGTCGGGTTATTTGAGATTTTTCAAAACGCCATAATACTTTATCAATCGAACTTCAGAAGGCCGGATCCGATCTCCCGATCCAATGATGGAAACTCCATATACATGTACACAGGAATAGCGGCTTCTTTTTTTCAGACATAACTATATACTATACTGAATATGTTCATTTAAAGGTCGACCCACTTTTTTGTAAGAGTAAGGGTCAAATAAGTAAATGTAGTACGTATAGTAAGAGGAAAATTTAAATTTGATTCTATAGAAGAATTTGAATCTAACTCAACCCCCCCCCCCCCCCCCCCCCCCCCGCCCCCGAAGTAGGATTTCATTGGCGTCGCAAGTAAATTGAAAGTTGGGGGTAAGTGTAAGAATTTTTTTTTTTTTGGACCTTCAAAAAAAAAACCTGACAAGCAAAAAAAAAAAAATGTCCATTTCCAAACACAAAAATCCTATTTCGTGAGGAGGGGTGGGTGGGGGTGGGTTGAAGGTTCGAACTCCAGTGCAAAAGTTTTTTTTCCAAATACCACCACTTTCCCCATTTTAAATCTTTACTGCATCGTATCCATGGAAAGTGTGTGTGTGGGGGGGGGGGGGGCGCTAAAACTACGCAGGAATGTTCAATGTTTATACTAAGTCTATCTTTGGAAAGAAGTGGGAGCTAAGCCCCCCCCCCTCCCCGGTTCCGACGCCTATGTATTTTCAAGTTTGGACGATGCTACGTCACTGTTCTCTCGCCTGAAAAAATATATCTCTACTAAAGTTATTTGTTGGATATTTGAATTACAGTTTAAGGTCATACGCAACGTAGTTTGAACTTTATTGGGTTCTTTCCTGGAGCTGAAGAGTTCCACTAAATGAAGGACATGTGTGCAATATTTTTAAAGTCTATATATGGATTTGTACACCTCTTCTAAAACACTTTTTGATGAAAAAAAAATCTGGAATTTATGTTTTGTGATTTGGGTACATTTTTCTTTGATTAATGCAAAAAAATTTAAAATGTGATATCTTTTCAAAACCCCTGGTAAGACATGCTGATTTTTTTTTCTAAGAACATGTAATAGAGTTATAAGTTTAAATTGAGAATATCTTGAAAAATTATCAGTAGGTAAGGTACGTTGCGTATGTCCTTAATTGTTATAAAAATGTTAAGTATTTTGATACTAGTTAACCCTTATAAATTGGGTTGTTTTTCAGAACCTTCCACTGAACTGAACTTTATTTCACGACAGATAATACCTGTGTACGTATATGCTGATGCGCGTGATTCTAGGGTCAGGGACTTTGCAAAGGAGTGTGGAGCGTTATGGGTAGGCAGGCGCGGATCCAGAATTTTTTTCCAGGGGGGGGGGGGGCAACCAAGTAAAAAAAAATCCATTCCCAGAAATTTCTTGACAAGCATAAAAAGAAGAAAAAAAACCTAAGCTCGCGCAAACGTCAACATTCTATTTCGTGGAGGTGGGTAACTTTTTCCCTTGTTTTAGTAACCTTGTTAATTCCAGGGGGTCCTACCCCCTCTAGATCCGCGCATGGAAGGCGAAGTCGGAATTAGACTACATGCATCCAGGCATACTAGAAACACCCCGGTCTTGTTTTCTGCGTTAATATTTTATATTAAAATAGCACTTTTCAATAAAGAAAGAAATATCTTTAGTACGCACCGTGTTTGTCATCAACCAGGAGAGCTAACAAAATCTTAAAACTCGAAAATTCTATTTGGTGGTGGTGAAGGGGGGGGGGGTCGTCAACTTTTTTCAGTAATAAATCTTATTCATATGCCACTAAGTACATGACTTTTAATATATAAATTGACTATTAGTACTGCAACAAAAAGTGTAAGAGATAAGGGATGGGGGGCAACAAGCCTTTCGCTGAACTTTTCCAGTAGTAAAAAGTTACGTTTAGGAAAATGTTTCTTGGCCCCCCTCCCCTCTACCGAAACTTACCCCATAGGAGGTCGTCCACCCGGAAGTCAGTATATATATTGAGAATTTGGTGGTGTGATTGTAATTGTATAATTTCCTTTTCGAGAATTTTTCACTCAAATGGAGAAGCCACCTCTTGCCGGTGGAGAGCTGCAAATTTGTCCTATATACTAAGTACTCGGCACTTATAGCCATTGAGCAGTGAGGGATCTTTTTTCGTGCCAGCACCTACTGCGACACGGGAACTCGGATAATACGGTCTAGATCTCATCCGAAGGACCGAACTCCACATCCTTTAGTGGGATTCGAACCCACGACGTATTGGTCGACTCCTTACTACTGTACTTCGTGACTCTATATAGAGCAGACGCCGTAACCACAGTGCCACTCGGGCGACTGCATCCAAGGGGGGGGGGGGGGGGAAAGTCATTATCCATATGTACTCGTGAAGATTATCTATGTTTAACTGGTTTAAATGGTTAAAATGATTTAATTATAAAACACTATTAAAATAATATTATTTAAATATTTATTCATATAGAACCAGGGACCTATATACTAGTATAGGTCCCTGATAGAACGGATAAATTTCCCTCAAAAACTGAAAACATTAGTATATATAAACATTGTTTTACGATTTTAAAAAAACTATTCGGGGGAGGGGTTGCTAGGAATGGGGGCGAATTACTATATATAGCGAGATAGCGAGAAGACTAGCTATATATTGAAACTTTCCCGGGGGAGTCCCACTGTATAGTCTTCTGAAGGAAGCATCACTATATAGTCAGTCTTCCAGGAGAAATCTTACCATCTAGCGAGACTTCCGAGGAACTGACATGTATCGGGTACATACCTGGACTTAAAACAAACATCAGTCTTTTAAAAAATAAAGTATTAAGGCAGAAAATTGAAAAACTCGAATAACCCCGGCACGGGTTTGCTTACCTTATTTTACCAACACTCTTAGCGAACACCCCTGCCACCTAGCGTTATAATGCGGCACTAAATTCGGACAACTTGTATTCGTCTTCATTGAATATGCTTCATTGTTTGCGTAATTGAGTTAGCGTTCGTAATAGTTATAATCATTTAAGAAACTGTATCAATTTAAAAGAAAGTAAAATGAATTTACAAGAATAAAGCAACATAGAAGTAAAGACAAAATGAAGAGGGATAAAAGTCAAAGTGAAATGTAATAAAGACGAATATGGAAACAATAAAGTGACATATAATTACAATAATAACAAAGCATAAAGAAGTAGGGAGAATTAGAATAAAAGCAAGATACATAGACTTTTGGCGGTAATTCCCTTCCATACTAGCTGTACAATAATGATTTCTTATATAAAACTGTATAATGTATTCGGTTGTAAATAAATATTTCTTCTGAAACTTTTTAAACTTTATTTTGGGCCAATTGGTCAAAAGGGTTTAAATTACATACAAATTAATCATAATAGCACATTTGCCAGCAAAATAAAATTCTCAAAGATACAGCTCATATTGCTTAAAAAAAAACACCTAATGTATGCACCACGTTCTAACTTATTTTTGGGGGGAGGGGAGGGGGGAGAGATTCCTGTATCTTAAATTTTCCGTTCGGTACATTAATTTACATTTAATGCTTGAATTTGCGTATTTTCCGGAAACAAAATGTGTGAAAGGAGCTTTCAAAACATAGTATTATTACAGAAAAATTAGATTAATCTCAGATTGTTACTTCTATATCCTTGAAGTTCCTTCGTACATTTAATTAATCATTTTGATTCAGGACATGTACGTGTACACGTTTGAATAATAATATAATGTATATCCAAAAATGTAATCGTACTTTACATAATAAAATATTAATTAAATACATTAATATTTTATTATGTAAAGTACGATTACGTTATTGGATATACATTATATTATTATTCAAACGTGTACACGTACATGTCCTGAATCAAAATAATTAATTTACCCTTCAAACATGCCTAGAATACCTAGATGTATATTTTTGTGATATTTGTGATAAAATGTATTGACTGTGAACGCAAGGTAATTTAAATTTCATTTATTACATTAGTGTTGGTAAACTCATATATCGAATGCGTGAATTGGAATAGAGAAAAATAAGACTTATTGCAGTTACATAGATATCATTCATAAAGAAACAAGTTTCGACGATTGATTAAAAAACAAAATAAAGAAGAGTAAGTATACATGTAGTTACAAAGAAATCAATGTAAACTGATCTGATAAAACTCATTCATCGAATAGGGTGGGGTTTGAGTATTAAATTACTAGTATTTTGCTATAGTACATATTGTTTAAGATATTAAGAAAATTGTTGTTTATTAGGTTTTCCTTTATTAATTTATTTGTTTTGTTTGTCTTCTTTTCTTGGGAAGCCCCCCACACCCGGCAAAAAAACCCCACAAAGTCTTTTGAAAACGTTGTTACGGTCTGTGTAACTACGGGCACCTGTCCTCAGGTGTCATATCAGGGGGAGACACGTGTCAGGAAGACACCTGTCACTGTGTATTTTTTGTATATTCTATGTGATTTGAGAGGGTTTTCTACCTGAAGGGAACAAAGGGCTGTTGTCGTGCATGTACACACACAGTCTCCGCAAGATGATGATTCAATTCGTTTTTTTTTATTCAATCATTTAAAATTATTGTATAATAATTCATAAGTTACACAAGAAAACATATTTATAAAAATAACCTACATTTATTTTAAGAAGTTCAGTGAAAGAACAACTATTTAGAACTCATAAGATTTCAATTTTCATCACTGATTTGAAATTAAATTATCCTGTTAAAAATTAAATTATTTTCTTAAATACCTGTATTTCACACGATTTTGTTTTCCTCAAGAACAACCGTTACGGCTTTTGAAGTTACCCTATGCTAAGGCAAAAGAATAAATTGTATAGTTGTATTGTCATGCAGTTTCTGTTGATATCATTATAATTTATAAAGATGTGAAGTTTGTCAAACATTTATCTATACGTTGTCCAATATTTTATTTTAATTCGCCGACATGCGGTTTGTTCCCATCTCGCCTTAACTGTAAAAATTAACATTCCCATTTCGCCTTAGTAAGCTCTCAGGTGAATTAAGGTGATGAAGATTTAATACATTAAGCATAAAGTTATTTTTAGTATTACATGTATTATTTCATTCACAATATCATAAATTCCCATTAATTATTAAATTCAATTCAATTTTTTTTTACATTTAAATTTTTATATCAACCTAATACTAATATTTACAAATACTAAAATTCCCATTTCGCCTTAGTACTTTTTAACTTTTTCTTACCTGATTTTCACAGTTAAGGCGAAATGGGAACACACCGTATTATTGTACTCTTTTTAAGAAAAAAGATGTGTGTCCTTAAAGGTACTTAGACACAGATTTGAAGTTATTATTTTCTCTATAATATTACGACATATATATTTTAATAGCATTTCACACAAAAATTGATTAAAAATCTTATTTCATATAAAAGATATTAATATTTCAATTTTTTTGGCGGGTTTGATTGACACATCCTTTTACAAATTAATGTTATTCTTAATCCTTAGGAAAAGTGGCAATCTCGTTGTGTATATGTGAAAAATATTAATACTATAATCCAGAAAATTCAGAGTATACATGTTCGAAAGCATAACAAACACACAATATATTGTCAGTCCGTGCAGTTGTGGTAAGCAGACTGTGACGATTTAGAACGCACCCGGTGAATTCTGAACATAAACAAAAATTTACTAAACCATGTACGAAACGCTTAGTTCGGAATGACGATACTTGTAAAGGAGTTTTGCTTTCTATCATCTCTACTCTGAATAAAATTATTTTTCTGGATAAAAGTTTAAATATTTCTCATTAATACACACAAGATTGCCACTTTTCCTGAGGATTAAGAATAAGGCTAGTGAAAGTGCAAGCATGTGTCGATCAAACCCGCCGAAAGATTTGAAGTTTTAATAACTTTTAAATGAAATAAGATTTTTAATTATAATTTTTGTGTGAAATGCTATTAAAATATATAAGTCGTAATATTATAGAGAAAATTTAGACTTCAAATCTGTGTCCAAGTACCTTTAAATTTATAACGATAGACTCGATCAAACTACAAGCCTGTAGGAAAGTAATTTCCGTTTGTGTTACCGTAATGAATTTACTGGGAAATATTCACTAGCATACCTTACCAGATTCCCTAACGAAAAAATTACATTAGAAGAGATTCAGGGCGGGAACAGCTAAAACTGCATATAGAAGTACAGCCCTACAATAATCAAGATGACTTTTTGACACACTCTTTCCAATGGCCTCACTTATACCCGTCCTGACTAAAATACTGAATTACACAACAGACTGTTAATTTTTCCTGCCTTTGATTAGATATTAATTTTGTTCCACCTTTAGATAACTCTCCTTAAAAAAAGGTTTTCAAACCCGTCCAGAAATTTGAAGTTTCAATAACTTTTTTAGATAAAATAAGATCTTTAATATGTTTTGAGAAAATATGTCTATGCGCGTTTAAGAACATCGATGTCTATCATTCATCGTTCACATGCATATAGTTGTCAGGGTAGGGGATCTATTCACTTCATTCTCATCCCTCATCCAGTCCTGTGGCTTTTGCTGAATATTCAGCGAAAGCTACAGGACTGAGACTCGCAGTATCTCTTTTCCGCGATTCAAAATAGCTTACCGCGAGAAAATCGTGCTTTCCGATGACAAATTACATGAATTATACAGCTTTTTTCCGCTATTGTACTCTTTGCTTTCTCGTGACATATTTTAGCCTTTGCCTCTTTCGATCCGTTAGCAATGAAAAACATAATATTCCACAGAATATTCTACTTTTATTTATGGAATTTGAACGTAAACCATTTGCTCTCTTGACTGTCTCGAAAATTGTGTTTACCTTCAACGTCGCATAGACGCTTTCTTCCGAAAGGGAAAATCCAGGTCTATTTTTAGTACACGGAAAACGTGAACGTGTCGTATGTATTAAACTTAACACTGACTTGTTTATTTGCAAATCTATCCTGAAATTTATAGTAATTTACTGACTCTCTCAATACTTATATGCTTAAGAATCATCTTAATCCTTTTGTGTGTATGTTTAATACTGGAGTCATGGGCTAGTAATTGTTGCTCGAATTTGTTCTATGGAAACATTCAGCAATTCGACTTTTTGGGAAATTGCTTGCTTGGGTTTAAAACCTGTGAAATTTTACAGTACTTAAACAATAAACTATTGCATCCCAAACATCTATATGTGATATTCCTACTACAACTGTTTCAGACTCCAATAAATGCAGTGTGTGTACATATGTTAACACTTTTTGTTCTACAAAGTTTGTTTTTCATTTGCATATATTTTTTGTTCATTTTTTGTTTACTCTTGTTTGAATTCCATTTAGTTTTGTTTTATTTTTCTCCATTTAGTTTTGTTCCAGCTTATTACTTGCACACTATATTTCATTTCATTATTATCCTCCAGTTACATGTAGCTAGAGATGTCAGTTCAAATGTTTTTTCATTGATTAGTAACAAATACCAAAAATGTGAACAGTATCCTGTTTACTATTTCATAAAAATCTTTAATATCTCAAATAATCACTTTAATATCATTGTGATTACAATATTACTAATATGTGGATGTGTGGAAACAAACCCAGGTCCAGCAGATTATAAAAAACACATAAGTATTGTGCACAACAATGTATGCAGTTTACCCCCTAAACTTGATATTATTAGAAATGAATTTTCAGGAAATGATATAATTGCCATTACTGAAACTCACTTAGATCAGAGTATTGACAATAGTAATCTTTCACTTGATGGTTATTATCAACCAGTTAGAAAAGACAGAAATAGATATGGTGGAGGAGTTGCACTGTATATTTCAACTAGATTAAATTTTAAAGTTAGAAATGATTTAAATTTTTCTGATATTGAAATTTTATGGGCAGAGATCCAGTCACAAAATCAAAAGTTTTTGGTTGGAGTCATCTACAGACCTCCCAACTCTGGGTCTGATTTTTGGGATAAGTTTACAAGTACTGTAGAGAGAGCTCTAGATACAGAGATGACATTGTTTTTGTTAGGCGATTTCAATGTAAACATGTTAGCTCCTGGGAATAATACATTTAAAAACCTACTACTACAACTTAATTTAAGTAATGTTGTCTTAGAGCCTACCAATTTTACAACTGATATTGGAACTTGCATAGACCTAGTGTTAACTAATGATCCATCCAAAGTTAAGAGTGTTGTAGTCGATGAACCCATTTGTAGTTCTCATGCACCTGTCTCTATAGAAATCTCATTTCAAACATATAAGCAACATGCCTTCAAACGCACAATTAGAAATTATAATAATGCAAATTATCAAGGCCTAAACAATGACTTACAAAATGTTAATTGGGATGAAAAAGTGTTTACCTCTAATAATATGAATGAAGTCTATGAAAATTTTACATGCACTTACCTAACCTTAGTAGATAAACATATACAAAAAAAAACTATTACAATTCGTCCATCAGATAAACCATATATTACCACAGAAATTCGTAGGAAAATGAGGCAAAGAAAAAGAATTCATAAAAAGGCAAAGCATACTAAAAATCCATTACACTGGCAAAAATTCAGACAAGTCCGTAACGAAGTAATAGACTTAGTACGGAAAAGTAGGAAGGAGTACAAAATTAAACTTGTCTCTCAACTCATTGACAAATCTATTCCACCAGGAAAGTGGTGGCGTATAGCAAAATCTGTTGCAAGGTTAAAGAAACAAAGCTCTCCCCCATCCTCTATCAAATCACAAGATGGTAGAATATTGATTCATCCAATTGATAAAGCTGAAGAATTTAATAATTTTTTCTCTAATATATCACATATTGAAAATGAGCCAGATTTGCCCGAACATGGAGCTGGACCTCCAGACTACTTCTGTGATTTTGAAATAAATGATCAAGATGTTCTTGATCAGTTAAGCATACTTGATCCCTCTAAACCATGTGGACCAGATGGAATTTCTCCCAGAATATTAAAGGAAACCCGTTATTCCATATATAAACCTCTATGTAGATTATTTAACCTTTCACTTACAAATAAAGTTCTTCCATATATATGGAAACAAGCACATATTTCACCTATTTTTAAAAATAAAGGCTGTCCCCAACAACCTAATAATTACAGACCAATATCATTGACTTGTTCTATATGTAAACTAATGGAAAAGAACTAGGATGGGAACCATTATATCTTAGAAGAGAAAAACACAAACTTCAATTGATGTATAAAATGATTAATGGTTCTGCACCTGATTATTTGTATGATTTGATTCAACCTTGTTTTCCTGTTCAACATGCTTACAACTTAAGGTCTGGATGTAATAACTTATGTATACCAGTTTGTAAAACAATGTCATACTATAATAGTTTTATTCCATCAACCGTAAAACTCTGGAACAGTCTTAGTGAAGATGTAAAAAACTCTCCTTCATTAGCTATCTTTAAAGCAAAACTTAAGAACTGGGGAGCAACTAATAAACCATGTAGGTACTTTAACTTTGGTAATAGAAAAGAAAATATCTTGCATTGTCAGTTGCGAAACAATGCTAGTAATCTTAATGCACATTTAAAAAATCATTTTATATCAGATATTCAATCATGTCAAAAGTGTGGATTTCATACTGAAGATACTGAACATTATTTTATCAACTGCCCATCGTATAATGTTGAAAGAAACATATTGGTAAAAAAATTAAATGATATTGATGTTGTTTTTGAACTCGGCGCTCTACTAAGAGGAAAATCTCAATACTCTTATCAAACAAATTGTAAAATATTTTCATATGTACAAGAATTTATTAAATCTTCTAAAAGACTAAATTAGGGACACTGTTATATCAAATATTCTATTAAATGCATAATTTTTTTTCAAATATTGGTATTATTTTTAAGCTGGAACAGTATGTAAATACATGTGTAATATGCATACAGTTAGGGGGTTGTCATTTCTTCTTAGATATAATATTGATAAATAATACCTGATTGTGAATCTTTATTTTTCATTATAATTTTATTGATTATCATGTTCAGGTATTATTTACTACTTATTTGTATCTTGACCAATTATAAAAGGAGAGGGTTTACATAGGCATTGCCTGTTGCCCAATCCTGATTGAATTATACTCAATAAAATATGTTTAAAGTAAAACCTGTCTTTTCTTTGCTTATCATCTTGTTCTGTCAACTATATTCACATTATACGGAGATAGTCCAAATTACTGAAATTTATCGCCGATTATAATTGCGCAGGTAACTGAATATAACACGTTCACTCGATTATCAATTTTGAATGAAAAAAATTATCTTGGATATGATTTCTTTTGACATTATTACACCTTTGGAATAATTGTAACAGTTTCAAATTTCATAAAATATTTCTTATATGTCTCTGTTAGGAGTAAATTAATTATTTCATAATTGGTTAGACAAGAAACCATTCCGCAATCCTAGTGTAGTACCTGGTACCGTAATTATGTCAAGTCTATAACTAATTCCTAAATGTTGAAGAAACATGGTATAATTATGAAAGGATGAAAATAATTTGGGAAAAGATTTTTTTTATTATTATTATTCAAATATAGCATTGAATCTCTCTCTTTACACCCTCCCCTTACATTACGTTGACTGACATACCCTGTTGCTGTTTACCATGTTTAGGCCTATCGTTGAAGTTCATATATACACAGGGTATATACACTGTTTGTACTTCTTTAGTAATCCCAGCTAGCCCACTCGGCGCTACTCCCCGTCGAACCTCACCTACACATGAAACATAAACTAATGTTGAATTTCTTTATGACTCCCAGCGTTGTGTTCCCGTTTTGCACACATTTTATAATTAGGCATAAAACAATAATGGTGTTAAATGTGTTTTGAATAAAAATTATAGTCTGATTTTGGTGTACCTTATTTTACCTATGTATCATAAACAGAGGGAATAAATAGTAATTCAATGTAACTATATGAATATTTATTTAAAAAAAAAATGAGTTTATTGAACATTTAATCTAATATTATAATTTAAAGAGACTGCCATTTCTAGAAAAACAAATAATTCTGTTTAAAGCTGGTAAATCAGAAATTGAAACCGATTACTATACTCATGATAAATTATTTAGCATAACTTTTTATTTTGTCATTAAAGTAATAAATGAAAACTTGTAAATGCACATGATAATTTTTGTTGGTTAATTTCTCATTAAATTTCAAATTCTTTCCTATATAGGCTCATATTTCCCATATCTACTGACTTTGGTAAAGACTATGTACTAATAAATTAATTATCTTACTCGGTCAAATTGAATTCCCGTTTTGTCCCAAGCTCAAAATCATTTATATTAACTCAAAACCATTTCAAATACATGGTACATGATGAGGATAATGAAAAACTATATATTTACATCAATTCAGGTCAGAGGTACAAGAATATATGAAGAACATAATCAGAATATGAAAAGGGAGAGAAAGAAAAAAGAAAGAAAAACACATATGAAACATGTAATTATGAAGTAAGCGAGGGGCAAAATCATGGAAGATAGACTAAGTCATGTATTTTCAATATAAAACTTCCTCACTGTCACAATGATCCTGAATAATGACTATATGTGTTAATTTTGTATTTATGTATTTGTCCTTTAATTAATTTTTTATGTCGATGAAAAAGTAAGAGTGATGATAATTTATTCATATTTTCGTTATTTTTCACCTTTCCATTAGGAATGAAGACAGACGTAAGAGGAAATTCGATTTAATTCCAGTACTATAATTATAATAATATAGTGTAGATTGTTTCCATATATATACCGGTATTTACGAAAATAACACATGTGAAAAGGGAATCTTTCGTAATCCAAGCCGTTAATGCTAATTTCTTATACATGTATTCCATTTTATCATTGGACTTTCAATTACGGCAAATCACTCCCCAAAATTCAACAGATATCTTGGACGACATATCTCATACAAGAACCATTCAGCTATGAAGATTGAAACCATGTATTTAGCCGCAGAACTGTAGCCTTATGGATTAATATCTTAAGATTTGACATAACGCTACAGATCCAGTAATGCAAAAAAAAAAATAATAAAAAAAAAAAATAAAAAATAACTGTAATAAAAGTATTTTTCGCACTGTTGGGGAGAATTTCTCAACTTTTCAAAATTTGTAAATCACCAACCTGTCCTTGCATAATGATTCTAGACACGTTTTAAATAAATCTGTATATTTCATACGCATCCAAACCCTTTATAATCGTTTCTACAAGCAAAAAACTCGTTTGTGTAAGAATTTCTTCAATCTCTCAGACAATTCAAAATCAAGCCAGTTTATCGCGCATCTGTACGTAGAGTTTCTCAGAGGCGACTATTAAGGGTTGAGAAGTGTATAAAATATATAGATATAAGTAATGGTCGTTTAAGAGAACACTGTACTAATTGTTATTAATTATAACATGTTAATGGTTGCTCTTTTTGAAAATATAAGGTTTAATTTTTAATTAAAATGTAATATTACAAAAAATCCCAGAGGTATGTATAATGTATGCTTCTGATCATCTTCCTCCAACTTTAAAACATATATAGCCAATCTAATATATACATTTGATATTGCATAAAATCGGAGGTTTATATATTTGACTTATCTAGTTACTTGCGTATAAATATGAAAAATCAGCAGTAATGCATTTCCGTAAACGAGGATCTACAATACAGGTCGGATTACAAATACCTTGATGTTATATTCCATGAAAAGCTTACTTTCCAAAGTAATGCCGATACGTTGTCAAAAGCAGGAGGACGTGCTTTCGGAGGGATGGTTTCCAAAATTCGTCAAAATAAAGATATAGGGATTTCAACTTTCGAAAAAACTTTCTGAATTATGTAGCACCAGTTTTGGACTATTGTAGTGAAATATGGGGTCTTCGAAACTATCACTGCATTGAGATGGTACAGAATCGCGCACTTTGTTACTACTTGGGGGTTCACAGATTTACACCGATACCAGAACTACATGGAGAATTCATTTGGAAGCTGCCTTTCCATAGACACTGCACTAACGCTGTAACCTTTCTTTTAACAAATTTTCCTAGGCAGACGTCAAAATATTTAAACCTTTCATACATGCACAGGCAATCTCTGTTGTATAAAAAATGCCATGCGTAATATTTGTCTATATATTTCATATATTTTGTTAAAAGTGACATATAGGTGCGATGGTCCATCTTTTTGAGCGAGGGTGTCTTGATTATATATTTGTGTGCATTTTAAATGTCTAAGTCTACAATTTTATTTCACAATGAAATGGAAATATAAGGAATCACTGTCTAGTTTGAAGAGTATGCCAGGGACATCAACAAAAGTGGGAAACATGGGATAATTTAATATATATTAATGTATACTGAATGTGAATTTTTTGTGTTCTTTTCACCCGAGTTGGATTTCACGGAAATTTAATCAAAATTCTTGGTTTTATCTTATTTTCATAATCTCAAATTATATTTGATTAATATTAAAGCAACTAGAGTTTGGAGTTAAACATACTCATCCCCTTTTGCTAACTTCCGAGAAACAATATCTACACGCCCCAGATCTATATTTAGATATTCCACCCCCATTACTTGTTGCTTTTTACTTTTGTAACGTGAAGCGGTCACCCATCCAAGGGTTAAACAGGCTCGCCGTTGCTTAACTTGCCTGAAATAGAGGGAGACTCTACCGCATCACCAGAAAAGCTAGCCCACTAGCGAGGCAGTATAAGTTCGCTAAATATTGTCCGCTACACTTTTGAACAAACTGACATTTAAAATAAAATATGTCCAGAGTTTAAAATGTATGAAAAAAAAATAAACAGATTAAATTGTTGATTTCAATTTTAAAAATAAGCAAAACATGCTTGCGATCTTTTGTATGCTTCCTCAGTCGAGGTAGAAATGATATCTATTTATATTATTAGAAACCATAATTTTAAAATCTGAAATTAACATTTTGAATGTACATGTATACAGTGCTCGAAGACGGGACTGGACGACTATTATTATGCAATATAAATAAGAAATGGCATGTGTCAGTATTTATGCGTGGATCCGAATCCTGTAATAATTTATATACGTACACATGTGCGTATATGTATACCCCTCGGAAAACAGCCCTGAGAGTGAATCTTACAATAGATTTTCTATCCTCTGCATGTGTATAGAGTGGTTCTAACATTCCCTGTGCGCCGAAGTAAACAATGGTTGAATATATGTGCCCCTCTATCATACCTAATATATGCGATTTCCATGCATTAGCAATATGGGATTCAAATTATTTATATAGAATAAAATGTATAAAATTTATTCTATCGAATAGCAATGTAGCATGTTTTTATACCATCTGGCACAACACAAAACATTTGATAATTGATAGTTAAATCTTTCAATTAAAAAAAAAAAAATCATGGAAATAAAAAATAAATAAACTGATGTTTCAAGCACGTGGCATCGTTTTTCAAACGGGGAGTTAGACAATTGATTTTTTATTTTTTACTTACGTGGACTGGAAAAGTTGACAAGCAAAAAAAACAAAAAACAAAAAAAAAAAAACAACAACATTGCACAAACTCGAAAATCCTATTTTTTGGGGGGGTGGGGGGTGGGGGGGTGTTAGAGGCCACTTTTTCAGATGCCAGCTTCTTTCCGTACCATTTTTTTTTTTTGCATACAATTCTACATTTCCCTTATATTACTTTACCGTAGTATTAACCGGGGGGGGGGGGGTAACTGTTCTTCAATGAACATTTTCAATAGAAAAAGTAACAAATGCTTGTAACGGTAAATTAATCATGAGAAAAAAAAAATATTAATTTGAAAATAGACCAGATTGAGCAGTTAATATACATTTGATATAAGAAATTTTGAAAATTCCAACAAAAAAAAAAATAAATAAATTTACTGCAGTTGGCTTATCATCTATTCGGACTGAACACTAGGTCAAAGTCAATTCGGCCTTTTAGTGAACACTTGGTCAAAGTCAAATGAGCGCTTTACAAGAAGACAACCTGTCAGGATGTCATGGAAGTAAGAAGTTAACTTTATTTTAACAAGGGTTAATTCACGCAAGTTTTTAAATCAGTTTGATTGATTTAGCGTGTGTGAATTACTCCATTTACATCATCCCAATGTCCATTGGAATTCTGCTATCAGTCAGTGTCTGAAGAAAGTTTGTGTACGAAACTGATGAGGGATGTAAGTATTACTAGCCTATTACACTGTATTAGCATGCTATGAATTTAATTGGGGGTTATTTCTGGCAAAATGGAATCAGGGTGCTGTATGTCATTGTGGTAGATATTACCACATAGAGACTGGAGATATTTGGGGTGTATACATGGTCAAAACTGAAATTTTTATCACGTTTATTAGTTTACTGTCTTACCCAAGGGAGGAGGAATATGTTTTGGCATGGAATATTTTCACCACAAGTTGCAACTTTGTCAACTGACAACTAGGATGTCACATATCAGTTAGATCATAATGACACATTGTGGCTGTCTAAGGTTAATCAAGTTCAAGTTCATTGTATATTTATGAATTTAATAAAAGTCAGTCATTGGGAATAAATTCAAAAAAATTAAGCCCCAAAGGGGGGAGGGGGATGTACTTTTATGGGGTACTCACAAGGGTGGATCTGTTCAACTGCTGCAGTGGTATGAATGTGAAATCTCTATTTTTCTTTTTTTTAAAAACTGTATGAACCAAAAATTATCACATCAAAAACAAAGAACCAATCATACGATATGTATGGAAATACCTTATTATGGAATCTTAATTTATTTTTCTGTATCATGTGAATAATTCATACCTGGTGAGATGTTATTATAATAGTATTTGGATTGAATGATCAGGAATTTTGGTGCTCTCTGATTGGTATAGACACCATTTCCTGAGACGTACCTCGATCAGAGTGACTTCGCCTCATATGTCTACATTCTGGGGGGGTTTATTCGGGTTTTTCCTCTTGATCAACCATAGATGTGTTTACATTTTTTTCGACCAATCAGATTGCGTGATTTTAAGCATGTGTTGGTGTGAATGTAAACATGTCAGACGCCAGTACCAAGGAGATTAAACACTTTTGATAATAAAATAAAATGGTTGAGTATTGATTGTCTAATAATATTGTTTTCCATTTTTAACTACTAGTTGTTATAAGCTATTGAAGTATAACAACATGTGAAAGTTTTGTTACACTTTGCATTTTATTATGAGTGTTTTTATTTGATGTAGACAAGAACGAAAATGTCAAAAGTCTGGTAAAATTCCTGATCATTTAATAAAACGGTTATTGACTTCGGCCTCGGTCAACCAATACCTGACCAGGTCTGTATAGTCACGAGTAGACCTCATCAAAATTCAATAATTGTATAATATGACATATTACGTCAAATATGAAAGCCCTATCATATGTCACTGAAGAGTTAATTCAATGCAGCACCATTTTTTTAATTATGTCAAACATGAAGGTAAATATCAAGGGGTCAGAAATCATAGCATGTTCAGAAATATCATGCCACAGTTAATGCACATGTAAAATATGAAATCCCTATCTCTTCTACATCAAAAGTACCATGGAAGACTGATTATTTTTGAAAAGTAGGTCATACTTCAAGTTCAATGTATCATGGACAAAATCATAATTAAATACATACATGTACTAGTTCATTAAGAAAGGAATTGCGACAGGTAATGCATGTGTAATCTGAACATTTCGAAAGCCCTATCTCATCTCATTCAAAAGTTTTGACCAAGGTTTTAAGTTTTTGTGACAGATGAACAGACCAACAGACTTACAGATGACAGATGAATATTAAGATACAACTAATAAACTCTTTGTATTTGCTAAAGTGGACGACAAAAATCAAGAGAACCATACACTTAAAGGGATTGACTGACCTTGACATGATGATGCAATGCTTACAATAAAAAATTAGGTCTTCTTTTAATTAATTAACAATAATTTATATTTAGAAAGTCAAAGTAAATTCATAAGAAAAAAAAATCAAGTTTGACATGCATGTAGATCTATTTCAATGAAAAAAGCGATATTGATCAATATCTCCTGACTGCACCATGCAGGATGAAAATTCAGTTTTCTTATAAGGTCATACCCAACACATTTTGTTTTGTTATATAGTTTGAACTTTATTAGGTACTTCCCTGGAGTTTAAGAGTGAGTCTACACAAAAATGACTTTCATATATAAATGTAAATATAAATTCTAATATTAATTATAATGAACATAATTTATGTAAAACCTTAATTGATTCGTTATCCAATGTAGTTTTAATAGTGGAGCTGGTGGATGTGGTCATGGTGATAAATTTCAAAAACTTACTAGTAGTAAATAAAGTACCGTAGTATATCTATGAATGCTTTTATAAAAATGTTGTCTTATTTCATCATGTTCATTATACCTGTTTTTTTGTTATTTTGTTTGTTTGTTTTTTTTTTTTGCTGATATTAACAGTTAGGTTTATTAAGAGAAACATACAGATGCAATTAAATTTCATTCTTATTATTATTGTCCCCCGCTTTCGCGAAAGCTAGGGGACATTAAATCTCATTCGTCTGTCTGTCTGTCCGTCAGTCTGTCCGTCAGTCTGTCCGTCACAAAAACTTTAACCTTGCCCATAACTTTTGATTTAGTGGAGCTATGACTTTCATATTTCACATGTGTATTCCTTGTGACAAGACCTTTCTTTGGGTATCACCAAATTTAACCTTTTGACCTTGACCTTGGAGTTTGACCAACTTTTACACAAAAATTTCAAACTTTTACTTTGGCCATAACTTTTGAATAGTAAGTACTAGGACTTGCATATTTCACATATGTATTGTTTGTGACAAAACCTTTCATTGGATAACAACAACCTTGACCTTTTGACCTTGACCTTGGAGATTTTACTTATGAAAAAACTTTAACCTTGACCATAACTTTTGAACGGTGAGGACTAAGGCTTTCTTACTTCACATATGTAATTACTCTGAAAAGACCTTTCATTGGATACCAGTAACTTTTACCCTTTGACCTTGACCTTGGAGTTTTAATTACTTTTTAAAAAACTTTAACCTTGGTCACAACTTTTAAACAGTAGATAGTCGGACTTTTATATTTCACATATGTATTCCTTGTGGCAAGACATTTCATTGGATATCAACAACCTTGACCTTTTGACCTTGACCTTGGAGATTTACGTACTTATGAAAAATCTTTAACCTTGACCATAACTTTTGAACGGTGCGGGCTAGGGCTTTCGTACTTCACATATGTTATCTTTTTGAGAAGACCTTTCATTGGATACCAACAACTTTAACCCTTTGACCTTGACAGTGGAGTTTTAACTACTTTTTAAAAAACTTTAACTTTGGTCGCAACTTTTGAACGGTAAATACTAGGACTATTATATTTCAAATATGTATTCTTTGTGGCAAGTCCTTTCATTGGATATCAACAACTTTGATCTTTAGACCTTGACCTTAAAGATTTACGTACTCATGAAAAAACTTTAACCTTGACCATAAATTTTGAACAGTAAGGGCTAGGGCTTTCATACTTCACATATGTAATCCTTGTGAGAAAAACTTTCATTGGATATCAACAATTTTGACCCTTTGATCTTGACCTTGGAGTTGACCTACTTTTAAAAAAACTTTTTATTTTGGCCATAACTTTTTAACAGTCAGGATTAGGGTTTTCATCCGTAAAAAAAATCAACTTCAGTGTTACTTTCTAAATAAATGACATATGATAGGATGTTCATATTACACACAATATGTCATAAAAGATAACATCTCACCCACAAAGACACCGAAAGCGGGGGACCACAATTCTTTGAATTTGCTTGTTCTAATTCATTCTAATGATTATTGCAAATTTATTTCAAACATATAGGTAATTTTTCTTTGTGTGATATAAAGTGGTGGATCAAAGGCATGTATATTTTACCGATAAATGTTTTGATAGTTGTGGTGGATTCAAGAGGCGTGGATAGATATATTTTTAGATTTTTAGCTCACCTCAACGAAGTTGGGGGAGCTTATGTAATACCCTCGGTGTCGGCGTCGGTGTGGTGTCGGCGTCCCAGGTTAAGTTTTTTGGAGCAGTTTTCTTTTTAAATACTTCTGTGTCCTATATTGAATAGACATGCATGGAAGATCCTTCTAGTGTGTTTCATTGTACCAGTCAAAGTTTCAGATGCTGCAATTTCAGCAGAGGAATGACCAGGTTAATGTTTTTGGAGCAGGTTAACATTATTGGTGCACTTTTTGGTGTAGGTCTCATTTCCAAGGAACTATAAACCCTATGTTGACCAAACTTGCATGGATGATACATCTAAGGATGCACACTACCGGGCTTGCTTCGGATGCTGAATCTCACCTACATTTTCCGGTTGAGCGAACAGGTTAAATTTTTGGTGACGGTTTCATTGCCAAGTAACTATGAGTACTATAATGACCAAACTTGCATGGATGATACATCTAAGGATGCATACTACCAGGCTTGCTTCGGATGCTGAATCTGACCTACATTTTCCGGTTGAGTGAACAGGTTAAAATTTTTGGTGAAGGTCTCATTTCCAAGTAACTATGAGCACTATAATGACCAAACTTGCATGGACGATACATCTTAGGATGCACACTAATGGACTTGCTTTGGATGCTGAATCTGACCTACATTTTCCGGTTGAGCGAACAGGTTAAATTTTTGGTGACGGTTTCATTGCCAAGTAACTATGAGCACTATAATGACCAAACTTGCATGGATGATACATCTAAGGATGCATACTACCAGGCTTGTTTCGGATGCTGAATCTGACCTACATTTTCCGGTTGAGTGAACAGGTTAAAGTTTTTGGTGCAGGTTTCATTTCCAAGTAACTATAAGCCCTAATTTGACCAAACTTGCATGGATGATACATCTAAGGATGCATACTACCAGGCTTGCTTTGGATGCGGAATCTGACCTACGTTTTCGGGTTGAGTAAACAGGTTACAGTTTTTGGTGCAGGTCTCATTTCTAATATACTATGAGCCCTATGATGACTTAACTTGCATGGATGATACGTCTAAGGATGCATCCTACTAGGCTTGCTTCAGATGCTGAATCTGACCTACATTTTCTGGTTGAGTGAACAGTTTAAAGTTTTTGGTGCATGATTCATTTCCAAGTAACTATGAGTTCTTTAATGACCAGACTTGCATGGACGATACATCTTAGGATGCACACTAATGGACTTGCTTCGGATGTTGAATTCAACATAAATTTTTCAGATAATGGACCAGGTAAAAGTTAGGGGTGCAGGTCAATTACCAAAATGCTTTAAGGCTTATATAACATTGTATAAACCAAACTTGCACAAATGATGCATCAAGGGATGAAAACTCTCAAATTTGCTTCAGATGCTGGATTTTAGTTACATTTTCATGAAGAAGAACTAGTTTGAATTTTTTATATAGGTCTATTTCAAAGTATCAGATCAAAATTGCATGAATATTTTCATTTTTGTACACTTTTTGTTGGTTAATTGTGTGACTTTGCCTTACTTAAAGACAACATTTGTTGAGGTGAGCTCTGTAATCTCTGATTACCTATGTTTGTAATGTGTCAAAGGAATCAATAATGATCATGTGATGATTATGGTTAATTGATTTAAAACATTTAACTTATATTTTATATGTGATCAAAATCTAAACTTATAAGTGGTGGATCCAAGGGGGTGGATATTAATCTTTTTTAAATATTTGTGGTGGATGCAGGATCAAAGAATATTAATGATCAATGATTATGGTTAATTTATTTCAGACATTTAGCTTATATGTCATGTGTGATCATGATCTTAATTTTAAAGTGGTGGGTCCAAGGGGGGAGTGGATATTAATTAATGTTATATAATAGTTGTGGTTGATCCAAGGGGAGCTTCGAGTGGATATTAATTTTAAATATTTGTGGTGGGTAAAAGGATATTAATGATTATGGCTAATTGATTTCAAACATTAAGCTTATATGTCATGTGTGATCGAGATCTAAACTTATAAGTGGTGGATCTATGTGGAGTGGATATTAATTTTATTTTGTTTAAATATTTGTTGTGGATCAAAGGATATATGGTAAATCATTATGGCTAATTGATTTCAACATTAAGCTTATATGTCATATGTGATCAAGATATAAACTTATAAGTGGTGGATCCATAGGGAGTGGATATTTATTTTATTTTGTTTGAATTGTGGTGGATCAATTAAGGATATTAATAATTGAGTTTAAACATTAAGCTCATATGTCATGTGTGACAAAGATCTAAACTTGTAAGTGATAGATCCATGGGGAGAATTTTAAACCCCACTGGGTTTTTCACTTTTTGTGGGTTTTTTCATGGGGTAATTTTATGTACATGTTTCCCCATGGGGTTTTTATTTTCGACACTAAATATCTTAAAACTAGCAGAAAATGTTGCATTTTTTAATTTTTCATTTAGGTAGAAAAATCCCACCATTTAAAAAAATTCCTAGAGGATAGCTTCGAAGAAAAAGGGTGCACAAGTTCGGAAAAATGTCAATTCCGAAGTTGTCCGTCCCACTGTTCAATATTCATCTGTAAATTTTTTTCAAAGTGATTCTTTCTTTGGACTATGTTGACACAATATAAGGTATATTGCTGATTTTTAGCTGTAGCTAAATGCAGTTGAATCAAATTCATATAGGAGAAGAGGAGAGAGAGAGAGAGAGAGAAGAAATCCTATAGGAATTTAAAATTTCCTACAGGATATTTTTCTCCCTTAGGAGCAAGTAAATAATTCAAAAGTGAAAAAATTTCCTACAGGAGTTTCTGACTGAAAAAGAGAATCCTACAGGAATTTAAGAAATCCTATGGGATATATTTTTCCTAAGGGATTCTTTCTCTCTCCTATAGGAAATTGTATTCCTACAGGAGATTAAATTCTCCCATAGTAGTTTAATTTCCTGTAGGATTTCTTAAATATCCCACAGGAAATTAAGAAATCCTGCAGGATTTTGATAATATCCCTCAGGAATTTTATTTTTCCTATAGGAACTTTATTTTTCCCATGGGAATTTTTTGTTCAAAGGTGATTCTCACCTGACAGGTGAGATTTACCTGTAACAAAGGTAGTTATGAACTCTGTGAGTGATGGTCTACCACTTGGTATACATGATTTTTATGTGAAATGAGGATTTGGCGGGCGCCAAAATGCCACTTTTGAAGTGGCATAATTATCCGGCACAGTGTTAATACAATACGACTACTAAAATACTATTTAATATACTTCTTCCATGAAATTTAAAAGGCGGTCAGATAAGTCTATTTGGCATCATCTGTTGAGTTTATTATGCCACCGTAAACGAAGTTTCGGGGGTATATAGTTTTTGCCATGTCCGTCTGTCTGTCTCTCTGTCTGTCTGTTAAAAACTTTAACCTTGCCCACAATTTTTGATTTAGTGGAGGCACGACTTTCATATTTCAGTTGTTTATTCCTTAGGTACCACCAAATTTGACCTTGACCTTGGAGTATGACCCACTTTTATATGAAAATTTTAAAATTTTACTTTGGCCATATCTTTTGAACAGTAGACACCAGGATATTTATACTTCACATTTGTAATGTTTGTTGAAAGACCTTTTATTGGATACCAACAACTTTGACCCTTTGACCTTGACCGTGTAGATTTCCGTACTTGTGAAAAAACTTTAACCTTGGCCATAACTTTTTAACGGTAAGGGATAGGGCTTTCATACTTCATATTTGTAATCCTTGTGAGAAGAACTTTCATTGGATACCAAGAACTTTGACCCTTTGACCTTGACCTTTGAGATTGATCTACTTTAAACCTTGACCATAATTTTTAAAGACTTTGAGCTAGTGCTTTCGTACTTTACATAGTTGATCCTTATGACAAGACCCATAACAATAACTTTGACCTTGGAGTTTAACCTACTTTTTCAGAAATTGAACGTTGACCATAATTTCTGAACGGTTATGGCTACGGCTTTCATGCTCTACATACATGTAAGTATTTTCGGTGGCAAGACCTTTCATTTGATACTAATTACATTGACCTTGGAGATTTTTGTACTTATTAAAAACTTTAACATTAGCTTAATTTCAAATTTCACAATTGTTTTCCAGTGAGAATACCCTACTTTTGGTACCAATTAATTAAATTTGCATTTAAGAAAAGCTTAATCTTTGCTATGTTGCCATACGGGGGCATCAGTGTTTTACAAACACATCTTGTTTTTCTATAGCTTTTGCTGCCGTTGATATGTTTTATTTTTCCAGCTCAGAACTTCTTTGGTTTGTCTCTGCTGTCGTCGGGCAGTAAGCCAAAAAATCTAATCAAATAAACATATACGGATATGAATTAAAAAGCTTCATGTAACGTGTGCGTTTCAAATTTTGCTTTTGCTAAACATAATACTTTGTAAAAAATAAATATCCTACAGTTCGGTTTTCGTCTTCGACGACGCCATATCGAAACTCCAGTTATCCTACTGTATGGTTAGTTTGGGTAGAGTTCATAAGGTCATATGACGTAATTTGAGTAGTAAATGAAAGTCAAGTAACTCGAATATGTACTTGGGTACAAATCGAGTCACCTTAGACTCAAAGCGTTACGCACATGATTTAGCACAGGACACATGTATTGAATTGTACTACAATTATTACAAAAATAAATATTAAATTATCGCAGTTATGGTAAGGCTGTGCGAAGGATTAAAATACCATAAAAATATACATTCTATTTTAACCTAGATTTTAATTCCAATATGTAATACTTGATTGAAATTGCAGTGAACGTGAGATAAAAGTTTAATCAGGTATTATAATAAGGCATTTCTGTGATGTCACATGACTGATGATCACGTGACGGACATTTATGATATTTTTTAATGTTGCACAAACATCGCTTCGGCACAAGTGCAAAAGAAACGTATTATGAAAAGTACATGGATCAATTCATTGTGCTCTCTAGTACATACAAAGTGCTGGGGGCAGGTTCATTTTTTACTTCTTAAGAAAATATGTTACGAGAAATTCAACTTAACAACATATTAAAGAAGAGGTATTTTCCACTCTTTGTCGCAATTTTTACAAAAATGGAATAAATTTCACACAATCCCCAAGCAAAATTCAGTAAGAGGACTTACTTCTCTTGTAGACCCACACCGATTATCTTATTATGATGGGTTTGTAATCAGAAATGTAGTTGATCTCTAGTTTTATGTGTAAAATCGATGGAAACTGAAATCTAACTGGCAAATGTCAAATCTCACAAGTCAAATAAACTATATCAAGAGACAACAATATAGGTAGGCAGGTGTGCACCAGGTACAAGCACTTGGCGAAGAAATAAATGCTATATGCTGTCGACTCGAACAGCTTTTCAACCCGAGACAATCTTGAGGGGAGCAGCGAGGGGTTATTATGGTCCGCCCTTTTGAAGGATGCAATATATGTTTTTTGCTTTTGCTGTCGGCCCACTACAAGTTTCCGTTCTGTTCATACTGGGATGAAATTTGGTGAACAGATTGTTCGTTTCCATGTACACTCCCCTTTATTGGCATTGGTTACTATGATGGATAATGTGAATGAATTGAAATGGTCATATCTCAGTCATTTTTCAATGAATTTTGTATTTCAAACACTCATTTGATAGGAAATTTTACGCTCTTTCAGATGCTGTCACTAAAATTTGAGTGAAAGGTCAGGAAAATGATGTTTCTAAGCTCCAAGCCATCCAGAGTGCCTTAGTTACGCATATGCGAAGGGGGTCTAGAAATATTTAGCTGAAAGCAGATAAAAGCTCGGAGCAGGCAAAAACGGTAAGTATCATGGAGGGTGCATATGGTACTTGGTGTTTGAGATGAGAGATGTGTGTAATGATGGCGGCCATTGTGAGATTATTGAGATAAGTGAGTTTACATCGGAAATGAGGCTATAGTGAGAGGGTGATGTTTGTGCCGTTATAGGAACGTTATTTAGGCTGTCTTAGAGTTGAAATGTGGTTTATCCAGTGCGGAAGAGAGTTGTAAACAGTGTCAAACATTGAAAACCGCTCGAAAATCGGTCTAAAAATGACTTTTTGGCGTTTAATGGAAGTTGTATTACAACAATGGAATTTAATACTGTGACGTCATAGTCGTCTCTTAGATAATAATGGCGGAATGGTTACTATGATGGATAATGTGAATGAATTGAAATGGTCATATCTCAGTCATTTTTCAATGAATTTTGTATTTCAAACACTCATTTGATAGGAAATTTTACGCTCTTTCAGATGCTGTCACTAAAATTTGAGTGAAAGGTCAGGAAAATGATGTTTCTAAGCTCCAAGCCATCCAGAGTGCCTTAGTTACGCATATGCGAAGGGGGTCTAGAAATATTTAGCTGAAAGCAGATAAAAGCTCGGAGCAGGCAAAAACGGTAAGTATCATGGAGGGTGCATATGGTACTTGGTGTTTGAGATGAGAGATGTGTGTAATGATGGCGGCCATTGTGAGATTATTGAGATAAGTGAGTTTACATCGGAAATGAGGCTATAGTGAGAGGGTGATGTTTGTGCCGTTATAGGAACGTTATTTAGGCTGTCTTAGAGTTGAAATGTGGTTTATCCAGTGCGGAAGAGAGTTGTAAACAGTGTCAAACATTGAAAACCGCTCGAAAATCGGTCTAAAAATGACTTTTTGGCGTTTAATGGAAGTTGTATTACAACAATGGAATTTAATACTGTGACGTCATAGTCGTCTCTTAGATAATAATGGCGGAATGGTTACTATGATGGATAATGTGAATGAATTGAAATGGTCATATCTCAGTCATTTTTCAATGAATTTTGTATTTCAAACACTCATTTGATAGGAAATTTTACGCTCTTTCAGATGCTGTCACTAAAATTTGAGTGAAAGGTCAGGAAAATGATGTTTCTAAGCTCCAAGCCATCCAGAGTGCCTTAGTTACGCATATGCGAAGGGGGTCTAGAAATATTTAGCTGAAAGCAGATAAAAGCTCGGAGCAGGCAAAAACGGTAAGTATCATGGAGGGTGCATATGGTACTTGGTGTTTGAGATGAGAGATGTGTGTAATGATGGCGGCCATTGTGAGATTATTGAGATAAGTGAGTTTACATCGGAAATGAGGCTATAGTGAGAGGGTGATGTTTGTGCCGTTATAGGAACGTTATTTAGGCTGTCTTAGAGTTGAAATGTGGTTTATCCAGTGCGGAAGAGAGTTGTAAACAGTGTCAAACATTGAAAACCGCTCGAAAATCGGTCTAAAAATGACTTTTTGGCGTTTAATGGAAGTTGTATTACAACAATGGAATTTAATACTGTGACGTCATAGTCGTCTCTTAGATAATAATGGCGGAATGGTTACTATGATGGATAATGTGAATGAATTGAAATGGTCATATCTCAGTCATTTTTCAATGAATTTTGTATTTCAAACACTCATTTGATAGGAAATTTTACGCTCTTTCAGATGCTGTCACTAAAATTTGAGTGAAAGGTCAAAAATGATGTTTTCTAAGCTAAGCCATCCAGAGTGCCTTAGTTAACAACAAACACACCATTTGGACATAGCAATGATGGCGGCCATTGTGAGATTATTGACATCGGAAATGAGGCTATAGTGAGAGGTGATGTTTGTGCTTATAGGAACGTTATTTTTGCAGTTGAAATGTGGTTTATCCAAAATAAACATTGAAAACCGCTCGAAAATCAATTTTTTGGCGTTTAATGTATATACAAGTTTATGTTGGATTGAATAAATCATGATAAAATTTGGACATAAACTTTATCAGTGTACTAACATACAAAATATGAAAATCAATTTGTATATACAAGTTTATGTTGGATTGAATAAATCTTAAAATTTTAAACTTTATCGGTATTTAAACCATTTAAACTATTCACCTCTTATATAGCCTTGCTAACGAGACCGGTTCTAAAGAACCACGTGATATACAGCAGGTATTCGAATGAAAACCTTGTAATTCCGAAAAAGTAATTTATTATCACACCGAGTAGAAATTGATTTCTGTCTAATTCGTTCCTCAAACGAAAGAAATCATATTTCTACTCTAAATCCATTCATTACTTTCAAATGAAAGTACAATAAACAACAAACACACCATTTGGACATAGCAACGACACGCAGAAGCTCTAAATACAAAGAACGGGAAAATGAAAGTATAAAATCATTGATTTTAAATTCAATCCAACAAAATTCATATAAATCATAAGTCATTCAATATTTCAAACAATAAATACATCAAATTTTACAGAAATTTTCCAATAAAATGTTTTGAAAACAATTAAATAATCACCAAAAAAATACATGTATTCACTCCATTACTTTTATACAAACAAACAACAACATTCTATGCATGACAGCCAGCGGTGCGTGTGCTGGACGCTGTATTTTATAAACAGTACATCAATATACATTAAATATATAGAACACAGGACATTGTGTATGAATCCCCCAAAACTGCTGCATCTATTATAATTCTAAAATATTCTTTGTGATAAACATGAAAAGCATCAGGGCCGGCCAGGAAAAACTAGAGATAAAAATAATTTTTAAAAAACTCTAGAAACCTGTGTCCGTTGCCAAGTGCCGCTGGATGCAAAAAATGTTGCGACGGACCTCACAACCTACCAATAAAACCCTAAAAAAAATCAAATATATGTATATAAATTTCTTCACTTATACCTTTTATACACAAATTTAAAAAATTTAGCTGTAGCTCGCTTAAGTCGGCGACTAGAAGTGACCAACTTTAAAAAAAACCAGTTCTCTACTACACCTCAAAATCAATTTCTATTGGTCACTCTCTGACCAATCCACACAACATGCGTATAAATATCTTGTCATAAATACAACATTTTCTCACTATACTAGCGAAACGCGGGAAAATATCAATGCATGTATATCCATCCTAAAAAATAAAAATACACCGCCGTCTTTTGAAAATCCATAACGCAATTCACCATGTGAGTCTGATTGTAAAAGTCTTGATGTTATGCACACATCCTATCCATACATCGATAAATGCTTGCTGCACTTGAATTTTGAGTATAGTTTCAAGTCAAACTAAACGCATACCATACGATTTATCGTGAAGTCCCAGGGAAGAAGACTTCAAATATATCAAATCAAATCGACACAGTTATACATAGAAGTATATTCATCATCCAATATCAAAATAGCACAAAATACACATTCCTGTGAAACATCTTGAATCCCATCTCAATTCCTTGGATATGTGCCTCTTTGAAACTCTGTCATTATTGGTACACCGATTAATACCTCATGGTGCTTGAATTAAACGTAATAAGAATATAACCAATAATACCTGGAAGAACAAATTTGATGTTAGAAAACTGATAGATACATATATCTTGTAACTGATATTTTAGTAAATATGTATAGGATCTCTTTTTCTCTCTCTCTTAATCTATATAAAAAATCAAAGTCATCATCATTTTGGCTAGCAAAACATGCATACTATCATTAAATGATAAAATGAATCAAAATTCCACCATTAAGTTCAAAATTTATGAATTGCACTAATCATTTTTTTTTCTAATTAAGAAAAACATGAATGTGTTTGTATAAACATCCATTTGATAATCAAGTTATGATAACCTTATTTTCATCAGAATAATCAACATTTACTTTACTATTTGTAGAAATACTTCCTTCTGAAAACAATCTCACCAAATGGCATCAAAACAAATGTGGTTGGATAAACATCCATAAAATCATTTTATGATATAATTTATCAAAAGTTCAAATTCCAATAAAATTTTACTTTATTTTCATCAGAATTATCAACCTTTACTTTTACTACTTATGTAGAAATACATTCTACACAAACAAATCTCGCCAAATGGCATTACCACAAAAGTGGTTGGATACAATTCCATACATTCATTTTATGATATGATTTATCAAAAGTTCAAATTCCAATCAAAATTTACTTTATTTTCATCAAAATTATCAACCTTTAATTTTACTACTTCTGTAGAAATACTTTCTACACAAACAAATCTCGCCAAATGGCATCACCACAAAAGTGGTTGGATACAAATCCATACATTCATTTTATAATTTATCAAAAAGTTCAAATTCCAATTAAATTTTACTTTATTTTCATCAGAATTATCAACTTTTACTGTACTTTATATGTAGAAATACTTTCTACTTTAACCAACTCGCCAAATGGCATCACCACAATACGGTTCAAAAAACATCCATAAATTCATACTATGTGAAAAATTTCTTCAAGTTCGAATCAAAATTTTTCTTTGATTTCATGAAAATTATAAACTTTTACTTTAATATATACCAAGAAACACTTTCTACAGAAACCAGTCTCACTAAATGGCTTCATCACAAATGTGGTTGGACAAACATCCATAAATTCAAACTCGTATGATTAAGAACCCACTTCTACTTTAACCAACTCGCCAAATGGCAACACCATAAATGTAGTTGGATAAACATCTATAACATAATATCATATTATGATAAAATGTGCAAAGCATTCGAATCCAATCAATTTCTATTTCGTAGTATCAGCAGTATACCTCTCAGCAGTATAATGAAAACAATCTTTAATAGATTGCCAAATGACAATACCATATACATGGTGGAAAACATTCATAAAAGCATGATATGCTAAATTAAATTCAAATTCAAACCCAACTCAATATTATTTCAAACAGAAATATTAAAATTTTGTACTTCTCATTGTCTACTGGAATCAATCCCGCCAAAAACCAAACACGAAAGATGCGTTATGATTAACATCTAAAATATTTTATGCTAAGCTGGGTTAGAGTTGGAATTCCCTTCAAATTCTATTTTTGTTTTAAATTAACAAATAACAGCTTTTAAATAGCTACAGTATTATAAAAATCGCTTTCCAGTGAAAACTAAATTCAATATAAGAAAATACTCCAAAAATTGTCGCCAATTAATAAACATTCCTTATATCATTTCATTATAAAATGAAATATATCAACGTTATCAAAATTCAAATCTTCCAAACACTACCAAACACGAATATTGGCATAAACAGCCCATGAAATTAATATTCAGAAAAGATTTAATTCAATTTTATGAATCATTTTTAAAATTAGAATTCAATCAATTTTTACTATTACGTAAAACTCAGCAGTTTACCTCTCAGCAACTATTTAGAATGAAACTAAATACTTAATCTCTTAATAGATTGCCTGAATCAAGCCAATTAAAAACACTGCAAATACTGCAGAATTATCATTCCTATAAATATTTTATACCATCTTAATCTTCTTCTTCTTTCTTTTTTTTTTTTTTTTTTTTTTAAAATTAATACTCAATTGATAAATTTCAATTTTATGAGACCTTAGTTTACCTACAATGTAAATCAAAATGCAAATATTCTAAACCTTTAATTCTCTTTCACAAAGCCGTAAATGTCCAGCATTAATCATAAGACAAATAAAACTCGTTTTCTTCTATAAAATTTATATGTCATTAATACATATACTTGGTTAATAGATACCAAACAAAAATTATCTATGCTAACTCTACTATAAGGATTCATGATTGAATGATCTACTAAAATAAATCAAAAACAAAGTTTTATACTCAAAAATCAGAATATGAAATGCTTCTCTTTTCCATTGTGATGGAGTCCGCATGAAATTTATATTTTAATTGGCATAATACGCAAAGAATTGTGCTCTGGAGATTAAAATCACCTTCTTCATTATATTTTATCGTGATACCAACCCCAACATGTAACTACCTGAAACATTGGAATATACTCTTTTCTCTTCAACATATCTAAAACTTTTTGTTTAGTAGCACATTTGACAAAATGGCAAATGAAATTGAAAAATTCAAACAATTTTAATGAAATATTTTCTAAAAATTCAATATATGCTGATGCATTTAACGTTTTAAAATGAAAAACAAATATATTTAATTGGATATAAGTGCAAATATAATATCTTATAAATTCTACACTTGTTTTCATTGAAAAATAAATTAACGTAACGTATTTGTTTTGCTTTTCAGAAACACCAAATCTTCCTTTAACAAACATCTTTATACAAAACAAATTATATATTTCTGGAAATAACTTCTATTAATAAACTGAATAGAATTAACGAATCTTTCATCTAATTTTAGTCATGTATTTGTTTTCAAATTCTCTCTCAAACTTTGTTATCACTTAATTTCAATTTTTACTTAAATTCAAAAACTGATCAATGTATTCTCATGAATACTTTCTTATTGAAACAAATATGGAAGGATGGCTTTTCTTTGATGACCTCGCTTTCCAAAGCAGTAAAATCTCTCTCCAAAAACTATTTTCTGTGATTTCATATCATACTACAATTTGGCTAGACATGTGTGAATGACGCCCTACGCCATTCGTTCTTATTAGATTTAAACTTTATCGTGCTCTACGTGTCGTCCTAAACTGGTATTTAAACCACTATGAGTTGAAATGTTTTATAGCCTTGCTAAGAGAGTTGTAAACAGAAACATTGAAAACCGCTCGTATTCAAAAAACTTTAATTGGCGTTTAATGGAATTTATTACAACAATGGAAATTGATTTCTGTGACGTCATAGTCGTCTCCTAATAATAATGGCGGAATCATGATATAATGTGAATGAATTGAAATGGTCATATCTCAGTCATTTTTCAATGAATTTTGTATTTCAAACACTCATTTGATAGGAAATTTTACGCTCTTTCAGATGCTGTCACTAAAATTTGAGTGAAAGGTCAGGAAAATGATGTTTCTAAGCTCCAAGCCATCCAGAGTGCCTTAGTTACGCATATGCGAAGGGGGTCTAGAAATATTTAGCTGAAAGCAGATAAAAGCTCGGAGCAGGCAAAAACGGTAAGTATCATGGAGGGTGCATATGGTACTTGGTGTTTGAGATGAGAGATGTGTGTAATGATGGCGGCCATTGTGAGATTATTGAGATAAGTGAGTTTACATCGGAAATGAGGCTATAGTGAGAGGGTGATGTTTGTGCCGTTATAGGAACGTTATTTAGGCTGTCTTAGAGTTGAAATGTGGTTTATCCAGTGCGGAAGAGAGTTGTAAACAGTGTCAAACATTGAAAACCGCTCGAAAATCGGTCTAAAAATGACTTTTTGGCGTTTAATGGAAGTTGTATTACAACAATGGAATTTAATACTGTGACGTCATAGTCGTCTCTTAGATAATAATGGCGGAATGGTTACTATGATGGATAATGTGAATGAATTGAAATGGTCATATCTCAGTCATTTTTCAATGAATTTTGTATTTCAAACACTCATTTGATAGGAAATTTTACGCTCTTTCAGATGCTGTCACTAAAATTTGAGTGAAAGGTCAGGAAAATGATGTTTCTAAGCTCCAAGCCATCCAGAGTGCCTTAGTTACGCATATGCGAAGGGGGTCTAGAAATATTTAGCTGAAAGCAGATAAAAGCTCGGAGCAGGCAAAAACGGTAAGTATCATGGAGGGTGCATATGGTACTTGGTGTTTGAGATGAGAGATGTGTGTAATGATGGCGGCCATTGTGAGATTATTGAGATAAGTGAGTTTACATCGGAAATGAGGCTATAGTGAGAGGGTGATGTTTGTGCCGTTATAGGAACGTTATTTAGGCTGTCTTAGAGTTGAAATGTGGTTTATCCAGTGCGGAAGAGAGTTGTAAACAGTGTCAAACATTGAAAACCGCTCGAAAATCGGTCTAAAAATGACTTTTTGGCGTTTAATGGAAGTTGTATTACAACAATGGAATTTAATACTGTGACGTCATAGTCGTCTCTTAGATAATAATGGCGGAATGGTTACTATGATGGATAATGTGAATGAATTGAAATGGTCATATCTCAGTCATTTTTCAATGAATTTTGTATTTCAAACACTCATTTGATAGGAAATTTTACGCTCTTTCAGATGCTGTCACTAAAATTTGAGTGAAAGGTCAGGAAAATGATGTTTCTAAGCTCCAAGCCATCCAGAGTGCCTTAGTTACGCATATGCGAAGGGGGTCTAGAAATATTTAGCTGAAAGCAGATAAAAGCTCGGAGCAGGCAAAAACGGTAAGTATCATGGAGGGTGCATATGGTACTTGGTGTTTGAGATGAGAGATGTGTGTAATGATGGCGGCCATTGTGAGATTATTGAGATAAGTGAGTTTACATCGGAAATGAGGCTATAGTGAGAGGGTGATGTTTGTGCCGTTATAGGAACGTTATTTAGGCTGTCTTAGAGTTGAAATGTGGTTTATCCAGTGCGGAAGAGAGTTGTAAACAGTGTCAAACATTGAAAACCGCTCGAAAATCGGTCTAAAAATGACTTTTTGGCGTTTAATGGAAGTTGTATTACAACAATGGAATTTAATACTGTGACGTCATAGTCGTCTCTTAGATAATAATGGCGGAATGGTTACTATGATGGATAATGTGAATGAATTGAAATGGTCATATCTCAGTCATTTTTCAATGAATTTTGTATTTCAAACACTCATTTGATAGGAAATTTTACGCTCTTTCAGATGCTGTCACTAAAATTTGAGTGAAAGGTCAGGAAAATGATGTTTCTAAGCTCCAAGCCATCCAGAGTGCCTTAGTTACGCATATGCGAAGGGGGTCTAGAAATATTTAGCTGAAAGCAGATAAAAGCTCGGAGCAGGCAAAAACGGTAAGTATCATGGAGGGTGCATATGGTACTTGGTGTTTGAGATGAGAGATGTGTGTAATGATGGCGGCCATTGTGAGATTATTGAGATAAGTGAGTTTACATCGGAAATGAGGCTATAGTGAGAGGGTGATGTTTGTGCCGTTATAGGAACGTTATTTAGGCTGTCTTAGAGTTGAAATGTGGTTTATCCAGTGCGGAAGAGAGTTGTAAACAGTGTCAAACATTGAAAACCGCTCGAAAATCGGTCTAAAAATGACTTTTTGGCGTTTAATGGAAGTTGTATTACAACAATGGAATTTAATACTGTGACGTCATAGTCGTCTCTTAGATAATAATGGCGGAATGGTTACTATGATGGATAATGTGAATGAATTGAAATGGTCATATCTCAGTCATTTTTCAATGAATTTTGTATTTCAAACACTCATTTGATAGGAAATTTTACGCTCTTTCAGATGCTGTCACTAAAATTTGAGTGAAAGGTCAGGAAAATGATGTTTCTAAGCTCCAAGCCATCCAGAGTGCCTTAGTTACGCATATGCGAAGGGGGTCTAGAAATATTTAGCTGAAAGCAGATAAAAGCTCGGAGCAGGCAAAAACGGTAAGTATCATGGAGGGTGCATATGGTACTTGGTGTTTGAGATGAGAGATGTGTGTAATGATGGCGGCCATTGTGAGATTATTGAGATAAGTGAGTTTACATCGGAAATGAGGCTATAGTGAGAGGGTGATGTTTGTGCCGTTATAGGAACGTTATTTAGGCTGTCTTAGAGTTGAAATGTGGTTTATCCAGTGCGGAAGAGAGTTGTAAACAGTGTCAAACATTGAAAACCGCTCGAAAATCGGTCTAAAAATGACTTTTTGGCGTTTAATGGAAGTTGTATTACAACAATGGAATTTAATACTGTGACGTCATAGTCGTCTCTTAGATAATAATGGCGGAATGGTTACTATGATGGATAATGTGAATGAATTGAAATGGTCATATCTCAGTCATTTTTCAATGAATTTTGTATTTCAAACACTCATTTGATAGGAAATTTTACGCTCTTTCAGATGCTGTCACTAAAATTTGAGTGAAAGGTCAGGAAAATGATGTTTCTAAGCTCCAAGCCATCCAGAGTGCCTTAGTTACGCATATGCGAAGGGGGTCTAGAAATATTTAGCTGAAAGCAGATAAAAGCTCGGAGCAGGCAAAAACGGTAAGTATCATGGAGGGTGCATATGGTACTTGGTGTTTGAGATGAGAGATGTGTGTAATGATGGCGGCCATTGTGAGATTATTGAGATAAGTGAGTTTACATCGGAAATGAGGCTATAGTGAGAGGGTGATGTTTGTGCCGTTATAGGAACGTTATTTAGGCTGTCTTAGAGTTGAAATGTGGTTTATCCAGTGCGGAAGAGAGTTGTAAACAGTGTCAAACATTGAAAACCGCTCGAAAATCGGTCTAAAAATGACTTTTTGGCGTTTAATGGAAGTTGTATTACAACAATGGAATTTAATACTGTGACGTCATAGTCGTCTCTTAGATAATAATGGCGGAATGGTTACTATGATGGATAATGTGAATGAATTGAAATGGTCATATCTCAGTCATTTTTCAATGAATTTTGTATTTCAAACACTCATTTGATAGGAAATTTTACGCTCTTTCAGATGCTGTCACTAAAATTTGAGTGAAAGGTCAGGAAAATGATGTTTCTAAGCTCCAAGCCATCCAGAGTGCCTTAGTTACGCATATGCGAAGGGGGTCTAGAAATATTTAGCTGAAAGCAGATAAAAGCTCGGAGCAGGCAAAAACGGTAAGTATCATGGAGGGTGCATATGGTACTTGGTGTTTGAGATGAGAGATGTGTGTAATGATGGCGGCCATTGTGAGATTATTGAGATAAGTGAGTTTACATCGGAAATGAGGCTATAGTGAGAGGGTGATGTTTGTGCCGTTATAGGAACGTTATTTAGGCTGTCTTAGAGTTGAAATGTGGTTTATCCAGTGCGGAAGAGAGTTGTAAACAGTGTCAAACATTGAAAACCGCTCGAAAATCGGTCTAAAAATGACTTTTTGGCGTTTAATGGAAGTTGTATTACAACAATGGAATTTAATACTGTGACGTCATAGTCGTCTCTTAGATAATAATGGCGGAATGGTTACTATGATGGATAATGTGAATGAATTGAAATGGTCATATCTCAGTCATTTTTCAATGAATTTTGTATTTCAAACACTCATTTGATAGGAAATTTTACGCTCTTTCAGATGCTGTCACTAAAATTTGAGTGAAAGGTCAGGAAAATGATGTTTCTAAGCTCCAAGCCATCCAGAGTGCCTTAGTTACGCATATGCGAAGGGGGTCTAGAAATATTTAGCTGAAAGCAGATAAAAGCTCGGAGCAGGCAAAAAACGGTAAGTATCATGGAGGGTGCATATGGTACTTGGTGTTTGAGATGAGAGATGTGTGTAATGATGGCGGCCATTGTGAGATTATTGAGATAAGTGAGTTTACATCGGAAATGAGGCTATAGTGAGAGGGTGATGTTTGTGCCGTTATAGGAACGTTATTTAGGCTGTCTTAGAGTTGAAATGTGGTTTATCCAGTGCGGAAGAGAGTTGTAAACAGTGTCAAACATTGAAAACCGCTCGAAAATGGGTCTAAAAATGACTTTTTGGCGTTTAATGGAAGTTGTATTACAACAATGGAATTTAATACTGTGACGTCATAGTCGTCTCTTAGATAATAATGGCGGAATGGTTACTATGATGGATAATGTGAATGAATTGAAATGGTCATATCTCAGTCATTTTTCAATGAATTTTGTATTTCAAACACTCATTTGATAGGAAATTTTACGCTCTTTCAGATGCTGTCACTAAAATTTGAGTGAAAGGTCAGGAAAATGATGTTTCTAAGCTCCAAGCCATCCAGAGTGCCTTAGTTACGCATATGCGAAGGGGGTCTAGAAATATTTAGCTGAAAGCAGATAAAAGCTCGGAGCAGGCAAAAACGGTAAGTATCATGGAGGGTGCATATGGTACTTGGTGTTTGAGATGAGAGATGTGTGTAATGATGGCGGCCATTGTGAGATTATTGAGATAAGTGAGTTTACATCGGAAATGAGGCTATAGTGAGAGGGTGATGTTTGTGCCGTTATAGGAACGTTATTTAGGCTGTCTTAGAGTTGAAATGTGGTTTATCCAGTGCGGAAGAGAGTTGTAAACAGTGTCAAACATTGAAAACCGCTCGAAAATCGGTCTAAAAATGACTTTTTGGCGTTTAATGGAAGTTGTATTACAACAATGGAATTTAATACTGTGACGTCATAGTCGTCTCTTAGATAATAATGGCGGAATGGTTACTATGATGGATAATGTGAATGAATTGAAATGGTCATATCTCAGTCATTTTTCAATGAATTTTGTATTTCAAACACTCATTTGATAGGAAATTTTACGCTCTTTCAGATGCTGTCACTAAAATTTGAGTGAAAGGTCAGGAAAATGATGTTTCTAAGCTCCAAGCCATCCAGAGTGCCTTAGTTACGCATATGCGAAGGGGGTCTAGAAATATTTAGCTGAAAGCAGATAAAAGCTCGGAGCAGGCAAAAACGGTAAGTATCATGGAGGGTGCATATGGTACTTGGTGTTTGAGATGAGAGATGTGTGTAATGATGGCGGCCATTGTGAGATTATTGAGATAAGTGAGTTTACATCGGAAATGAGGCTATAGTGAGAGGGTGATGTTTGTGCCCTTATAGGAACGTTATTTAGGCTGTCTTAGAGTTGAAATGTGGTTTATCCAGTGCGGAAGAGAGTTGTAAACAGTGTCAAACATTGAAAACCGCTCGAAAATCGGTCTAAAAATGACTTTTTGGCGTTTAATGGAAGTTGTATTACAACAATGGAATTTAATACTGTGACGTCATAGTCGTCTCTTAGATAATAATGGCGGAATGGTTACTATGATGGATAATGTGAATGAATTGAAATGGTCATATCTCAGTCATTTTTCAATGAATTTTGTATTTCAAACACTCATTTGATAGGAAATTTTACGCTCTTTCAGATGCTGTCACTAAAATTTGAGTGAAAGGTCAGGAAAATGATGTTTCTAAGCTCCAAGCCATCCAGAGTGCCTTAGTTACGCATATGCGAAGGGGGTCTAGAAATATTTAGCTGAAAGCAGATAAAAGCTCGGAGCAGGCAAAAACGGTAAGTATCATGGAGGGTGCATATGGTACTTGGTGTTTGAGATGAGAGATGTGTGTAATGATGGCGGCCATTGTGAGATTATTGAGATAAGTGAGTTTACATCGGAAATGAGGCTATAGTGAGAGGGTGATGTTTGTGCCGTTATAGGAACGTTATTTAGGCTGTCTTAGAGTTGAAATGTGGTTTATCCAGTGCGGAAGAGAGTTGTAAACAGTGTCAAACATTGAAAACCGCTCGAAAATCGGTCTAAAAATGACTTTTTGGCGTTTAATGGAAGTTGTATTACAACAATGGAATTTAATACTGTGACGTCATAGTCGTCTCTTAGATAATAATGGCGGAATGGTTACTATGATGGATAATGTGAATGAATTGAAATGGTCATATCTCAGTCATTTTTCAACACTCTTAAAAATGTTTTACTTAGTAGTCATTTTTTACTTGAAATAACAAAGATAAGTAATAGATAATTACTAAGCATTTACTTAAAATTTTAAATCAATTACTGAAATATATGTCAATTACTAGATTCAAATGTTTTACTTGATTTTTGTATTTTAAAGAATTGTTTTACTTACACACTAAAAAGTTTTACTTAGTAATTTACATTTACTTAAATTTGTGTATATAAGTAATAACATTACTTGGTCTTTACTTACATTTTACCACTATTTAACATATAATTAATATTTTAATGCCCCCGTAAACGAAGTTTCGGGCGTATATAGTTTTTGTCGTGTCCGTCTGTCTGTCTAGCTGTCTCTCTGTTTGTCTGTTTATCCACAGAAACTTTAACCTTGCCCATAACTTTTGATTTAGCGGAGCTATGACTTTCATATTCCACACGTGTATTCCTTGTGACAAGACCTTTCTTTGAGTATCACCAAATTCGATCTTGACCTTGAAGTTTGACTCACTTATACACAAAAAATCCAAACTTATTCTTTATCCAAATCTTTTGAACAGTAAATACCAGGACATGTATACTTCACATATATATTTTTTGTTGAAAGAACTTTTATTGAATACCAACAACTATGAAATTTTGAACATGACCTTGGAGATTTCCATCCTTGTGAAAAAAACTTTAACCTTGGCCATAACGTTTGAACGGTAAGGAATAGTGCTTTCATACTTACATATATGTAATCATTTTGAGAAGACCATTCATAGGAAACCAAGAACTTTGACCCTTTGACCTTGACCTTGGAGTTTGACCCACTTTTAAAAAGCAAACCTTGACTGTAACTTTAAAAGGATTAGGGTTAGTGCATTCATACTTTACATAGTTCATCCTTGTGACAAGACCTTTCTTTGGGTACCACCAAATCTGTCCCTTTGTCTTTGACCTTGGCGTTTGACCTACATTTCAAAATTGGTAACCTTGACCATAACTTCTGAAGGGTTAAGGCAAGTGTTTCCATATTTCACATATGTATTTTTTTTGGCAAGACCTTTCATTAAATACCAATAACCTTGACCTTTTGACCTTGGAGATATCAAGAAATCCCAATAATTTAAATTTGTATATAAGAAAAGTTTAACCTTTGAAATGTTGCCATACAGGGGCATAGGTGTTTCACAAACACATCTTGTTTGAATTGTATTTAATTGATTTACTTAAAGCAAAAATTTATTTACTAAATCTAGGAGAATTCAGATCAGTAATTACTTAAATATGGTAGTCTAATCACTAATTGTCTGTGAGGAGGAGTTATCTTTCTTCTAAATATTCCTTCATGTGAAAAAAAAGTCACACTAATAAAAATGCGACATTAAGTACTTGAAATGTTTAACCATTTTTAAAATGGTCCTTAAAAAGATACAACTTATTCAATTTTTAAGGCTTTCGAAGTTGGAATCAAATGTTTTATTGTTATATATAATAAAACAATTACAAAGAAATTGGCAAAAGAAATAGAAAGTATAATTGTTTCCATCATGAGTAGATTTCTTCTATTAAGCTATTCAGAGGGCCCAATTAGGGAACTCTGATAAAGAAATCTGTGAGTAGTACTCACATGTCAGCGGGTCGGTACCTAGCATTGTTTCTAGTAAATAATGTCGATTTTAGTAAATATGATAAGTATTTCATTTACTTAGTATTCTTTTGAGTAATAAAATTCTAGATTTTAATTAATTTCAGAATTACATTTACTTAGTAATAATTCATAAAATTTAGTAAATAGAAAGCATATTATCTCTAAATTAAGTAATAATAATTTAACAAAAATGAGTAGTTCATTTACTAACTTTAAGTAATACAATTCCTATAATTTAAGTAATTCTATTGATACTTAGTAAATCATTTTATAAGTAAATGAATTCATCCTTATTACTAATTATGTTTACAATTACTAACCATGATAGTCATTTACTTGCTATTCTGACTAAATGGATTACTAATAATTACTAGTTTTTCTTAATCTGATATCTTATTTTAAAAACAACAAGTAAAACTTTTTTTAGAGTGAATGAATTTTGTATTTCAAACACTCATTTGATAGGAAATTTTACGCTCTTTCAGATGCTGTCACTAAAATTTGAGTGAAAGGTCAGGAAAATGATGTTTCTAAGCTCCAAGCCATCCAGAGTGCCTTAGTTACGCATATGCGAAGGGGGTCTAGAAATATTTAGCTGAAAGCAGATAAAAGCTCGGAGCAGGCAAAAACGGTAAGTATCATGGAGGGTGCATATGGTACTTGGTGTTTGAGATGAGAGATGTGTGTAATGATGGCGGCCATTGTGAGATTATTGAGATAAGTGAGTTTACATCGGAAATGAGGCTATAGTGAGAGGGTGATGTTTGTGCCGTTATAGGAACGTTATTTAGGCTGTCTTAGAGTTGAAATGTGGTTTATCCAGTGCGGAAGAGAGTTGTAAACAGTGTCAAACATTGAAAACCGCTCGAAAATCGGTCTAAAAATGACTTTTTGGCGTTTAATGGAAGTTGTATTACAACAATGGAATTTAATACTGTGACGTCATAGTCGTCTCTTAGATAATAATGGCGGAATGGTTACTATGATGGATAATGTGAATGAATTGAAATGGTCATATCTCAGTCATTTTTCAATGAATTTTGTATTTCAAACACTCATTTGATAGGAAATTTTACGCTCTTTCAGATGCTGTCACTAAAATTTGAGTGAAAGGTCAGGAAAATGATGTTTCTAAGCTCCAAGCCATCCAGAGTGCCTTAGTTACGCATATGCGAAGGGGGTCTAGAAATATTTAGCTGAAAGCAGATAAAAGCTCGGAGCAGGCAAAAACGGTAAGTATCATGGAGGGTGCATATGGTACTTGGTGTTTGAGATGAGAGATGTGTGTAATGATGGCGGCCATTGTGAGATTATTGAGATAAGTGAGTTTACATCGGAAATGAGGCTATAGTGAGAGGGTGATGTTTGTGCCGTTATAGGAACGTTATTTAGGCTGTCTTAGAGTTGAAATGTGGTTTATCCAGTGCGGAAGAGAGTTGTAAACAGTGTCAAACATTGAAAACCGCTCGAAAATCGGTCTAAAAATGACTTTTTGGCGTTTAATGGAAGTTGTATTACAACAATGGAATTTAATACTGTGACGTCATAGTCGTCTCTTAGATAATAATGGCGGAATGGTTACTATGATGGATAATGTGAATGAATTGAAATGGTCATATCTCAGTCATTTTTCAAAGAATTTTGTATTTCAAACACTCATTTGATAGGAAATTTTACGCTCTTTCAGATGCTGTCACTAAAATTTGAGTGAAAGGTCAGGAAAATGATGTTTCTAAGCTCCAAGCCATCCAGAGTGCCTTAGTTACGCATATGCGAAGGGGGTCTAGAAATATTTAGCTGAAAGCAGATAAAAGCTCGGAGCAGGCAAAAACGGTAAGTATCATGGAGGGTGCATATGGTACTTGGTGTTTGAGATGAGAGATGTGTGTAATGATGGCGGCCATTGTGAGATTATTGAGATAAGTGAGTTTACATCGGAAATGAGGCTATAGTGAGAGGGTGATGTTTGTGCCGTTATAGGAACGTTATTTAGGCTGTCTTAGAGTTGAAATGTGGTTTATCCAGTGCGGAAGAGAGTTGTAAACAGTGTCAAACATTGAAAACCGCTCGAAAATCGGTCTAAAAATGACTTTTTGGCGTTTAATGGAAGTTGTATTACAACAATGGAATTTAATACTGTGACGTCATAGTCGTCTCTTAGATAATAATGGCGGAATGGTTACTATGATGGATAATGTGAATGAATTGAAATGGTCATATCTCAGTCATTTTTCAATGAATTTTGTATTTCAAACACTCATTTGATAGGAAATTTTACGCTCTTTCAGATGCTGTCACTAAAATTTGAGTGAAAGGTCAGGAAAATGATGTTTCTAAGCTCCAAGCCATCCAGAGTGCCTTAGTTACGCATATGCGAAGGGGGTCTAGAAATATTTAGCTGAAAGCAGATAAAAGCTCGGAGCAGGCAAAAACGGTAAGTATCATGGAGGGTGCATATGGTACTTGGTGTTTGAGATGAGAGATGTGTGTAATGATGGCGGCCATTGTGAGATTATTGAGATAAGTGAGTTTACATCGGAAATGAGGCTATAGTGAGAGGGTGATGTTTGTGCCGTTATAGGAACGTTATTTAGGCTGTCTTAGAGTTGAAATGTGGTTTATCCAGTGCGGAAGAGAGTTGTAAACAGTGTCAAACATTGAAAACCGCTCGAAAATCGGTCTAAAAATGACTTTTTGGCGTTTAATGGAAGTTGTATTACAACAATGGAATTTAATACTGTGACGTCATAGTCGTCTCTTAGATAATAATGGCGGAATGGTTACTATGATGGATAATGTGAATGAATTGAAATGGTCATATCTCAGTCATTTTTCAATGAATTTTGTATTTCAAACACTCATTTGATAGGAAATTTTACGCTCTTTCAGATGCTGTCACTAAAATTTGAGTGAAAGGTCAGGAAAATGATGTTTCTAAGCTCCAAGCCATCCAGAGTGCCTTAGTTACGCATATGCGAAGGGGGTCTAGAAATATTTAGCTGAAAGCAGATAAAAGCTCGGAGCAGGCAAAAACGGTAAGTATCATGGAGGGTGCATATGGTACTTGGTGTTTGAGATGAGAGATGTGTGTAATGATGGCGGCCATTGTGAGATTATTGAGATAAGTGAGTTTACATCGGAAATGAGGCTATAGTGAGAGGGTGATGTTTGTGCCGTTATAGGAACGTTATTTAGGCTGTCTTAGAGTTGAAATGTGGTTTATCCAGTGCGGAAGAGAGTTGTAAACAGTGTCAAACATTGAAAACCGCTCGAAAATCGGTCTAAAAATGACTTTTTGGCGTTTAATGGAAGTTGTATTACAACAATGGAATTTAATACTGTGACGTCATAGTCGTCTCTTAGATAATAATGGCGGAATGGTTACTATGATGGATAATGTGAATGAATTGAAATGGTCATATCTCAGTCATTTTTCAATGAATTTTGTATTTCAAACACTCATTTGATAGGAAATTTTACGCTCTTTCAGATGCTGTCACTAAAATTTGAGTGAAAGGTCAGGAAAATGATGTTTCTAAGCTCCAAGCCATCCAGAGTGCCTTAGTTACGCATATGCGAAGGGGGTCTAGAAATATTTAGCTGAAAGCAGATAAAAGCTCGGAGCAGGCAAAAACGGTAAGTATCATGGAGGGTGCATATGGTACTTGGTGTTTGAGATGAGAGATGTGTGTAATGATGGCGGCCATTGTGAGATTATTGAGATAAGTGAGTTTACATCGGAAATGAGGCTATAGTGAGAGGGTGATGTTTGTGCCGTTATAGGAACGTTATTTAGGCTGTCTTAGAGTTGAAATGTGGTTTATCCAGTGCGGAAGAGAGTTGTAAACAGTGTCAAACATTGAAAACCGCTCGAAAATCGGTCTAAAAATGACTTTTTGGCGTTTAATGGAAGTTGTATTACAACAATGGAATTTAATACTGTGACGTCATAGTCGTCTCTTAGATAATAATGGCGGAATGGTTACTATGATGGATAATGTGAATGAATTGAAATGGTCATATCTCAGTCATTTTTCAATGAATTTTGTATTTCAAACACTCATTTGATAGGAAATTTTACGCTCTTTCAGATGCTGTCACTAAAATTTGAGTGAAAGGTCAGGAAAATGATGTTTCTAAGCTCCAAGCCATCCAGAGTGCCTTAGTTACGCATATGCGAAGGGGGTCTAGAAATATTTAGCTGAAAGCAGATAAAAGCTCGGAGCAGGCAAAAACGGTAAGTATCATGGAGGGTGCATATGGTACTTGGTGTTTGAGATGAGAGATGTGTGTAATGATGGCGGCCATTGTGAGATTATTGAGATAAGTGAGTTTACATCGGAAATGAGGCTATAGTGAGAGGGTGATGTTTGTGCCGTTATAGGAACGTTATTTAGGCTGTCTTAGAGTTGAAATGTGGTTTATCCAGTGCGGAAGAGAGTTGTAAACAGTGTCAAACATTGAAAACCGCTCGAAAATCGGTCTAAAAATGACTTTTTGGCGTTTAATGGAAGTTGTATTACAACAATGGAATTTAATACTGTGACGTCATAGTCGTCTCTTAGATAATAATGGCGGAATGGTTACTATGATGGATAATGTGAATGAATTGAAATGGTCATATCTCAGTCATTTTTCAATGAATTTTGTATTTCAAACACTCATTTGATAGGAAATTTTACGCTCTTTCAGATGCTGTCACTAAAATTTGAGTGAAAGGTCAGGAAAATGATGTTTCTAAGCTCCAAGCCATCCAGAGTGCCTTAGTTACGCATATGCGAAGGGGGTCTAGAAATATTTAGCTGAAAGCAGATAAAAGCTCGGAGCAGGCAAAAACGGTAAGTATCATGGAGGGTGCATATGGTACTTGGTGTTTGAGATGAGAGATGTGTGTAATGATGGCGGCCATTGTGAGATTATTGAGATAAGTGAGTTTACATCGGAAATGAGGCTATAGTGAGAGGGTGATGTTTGTGCCGTTATAGGAACGTTATTTAGGCTGTCTTAGAGTTGAAATGTGGTTTATCCAGTGCGGAAGAGAGTTGTAAACAGTGTCAAACATTGAAAACCGCTCGAAAATCGGTCTAAAAATGACTTTTTGGCGTTTAATGGAAGTTGTATTACAACAATGGAATTTAATACTGTGACGTCATAGTCGTCTCTTAGATAATAATGGCGGAATGGTTACTATGATGGATAATGTGAATGAATTGAAATGGTCATATCTCAGTCATTTTTCAATGAATTTTGTATTTCAAACACTCATTTGATAGGAAATTTTACGCTCTTTCAGATGCTGTCACTAAAATTTGAGTGAAAGGTCAGGAAAATGATGTTTCTAAGCTCCAAGCCATCCAGAGTGCCTTAGTTACGCATATGCGAAGGGGGTCTAGAAATATTTAGCTGAAAGCAGATAAAAGCTCGGAGCAGGCAAAAACGGTAAGTATCATGGAGGGTGCATATGGTACTTGGTGTTTGAGATGAGAGATGTGTGTAATGATGGCGGCCATTGTGAGATTATTGAGATAAGTGAGTTTACATCGGAAATGAGGCTATAGTGAGAGGGTGATGTTTGTGCCGTTATAGGAACGTTATTTAGGCTGTCTTAGAGTTGAAATGTGGTTTATCCAGTGCGGAAGAGAGTTGTAAACAGTGTCAAACATTGAAAACCGCTCGAAAATCGGTCTAAAAATGACTTTTTGGCGTTTAATGGAAGTTGTATTACAACAATGGAATTTAATACTGTGACGTCATAGTCGTCTCTTAGATAATAATGGCGGAATGGTTACTATGATGGATAATGTGAATGAATTGAAATGGTCATATCTCAGTCATTTTTCAATGAATTTTGTATTTCAAACACTCATTTGATAGGAAATTTTACGCTCTTTCAGATGCTGTCACTAAAATTTGAGTGAAAGGTCAGGAAAATGATGTTTCTAAGCTCCAAGCCATCCAGAGTGCCTTAGTTACGCATATGCGAAGGGGGTCTAGAAATATTTAGCTGAAAGCAGATAAAAGCTCGGAGCAGGCAAAAACGGTAAGTATCATGGAGGGTGCATATGGTACTTGGTGTTTGAGATGAGAGATGTGTGTAATGATGGCGGCCATTGTGAGATTATTGAGATAAGTGAGTTTACATCGGAAATGAGGCTATAGTGAGAGGGTGATGTTTGTGCCGTTATAGGAATGGTTACTATGATGGATAATGTGAATGAATTGAAATGGTCATATCTCAGTCATTTTTCAATGAATTTTGTATTTCAAACACTCATTTGATAGGAAATTTTACGCTCTTTCAGATGCTGTCACTAAAATTTGAGTGAAAGGTCAGGAAAATGATGTTTCTAAGCTCCAAGCCATCCAGAGTGCCTTAGTTACGCATATGCGGAGGGGGTCTAGAAATATTTAGCTGAAAGCAGATAAAAGCTCGGAGCAGGCAAAAACGGTAAGTATCGAGGGTGGATAGTACTTGGTGTTTGAGATGAGAGATGTGTGTAATGATGGCGGCCATATGCGATAGCTGAAAGCAGATATTTAGAAAGCAGATAAAAGCTCGGAGCAGGCAAAAACGGTAAGTATCTTGGAGGGTGCATATAGTACTTGGTGTTTGAGATGAGAGATGTGTGTAATGATGGCGGCCATTGTGAGATTATTGAGATAAGTGAGTTTACATCGGAAATGAGGCTATAGTGAGAGGGTGATGTTTGTGCCGTTATAGGAACGTTATTTAGGCTGTCTTAGAGTTGAAATGTGGTTTATCCAGTGCGGAAGAGAGTTGTAAACAGTGTCAAACATTGAAAACCGCTCGAAAATGTCAAACATTGAAAACCGTCTAAAAATGACTTTTTGGCGTTTAATGGAAGTTGTATTACAACAATGGAATTTAATACTGTGACGTCATAGTCGTCTCTTAGATAATAATGGTGGAATGGTTACTATGATGGATAATGTGAATGAATTGAAATGGTCATATATCAGTCATTTTTCAATGAATTTTGTATTTCAAACACTCATTTGATAGGAAATTTTACGCTCTTTCAGATGCTGTCACTAAAATTTGAGTGAAAGGTCAGGAAAATGATGTTTCTAAGCTCCAAGCCATCCAGAGTGCCTTAGTTACGCATATGCGAAGGGGGTCTAGAAATATTTAGCTGAAAGCAGATAAAAGCTCGGAGCAGGCAAAAACGGTAAGTATCATGGAGGGTGCATATGGTACTTGGTGTTTGAGATGAGAGATGTGTGTAATGATAGCGGCCATTGTGAGATTATTGAGATAAGTGAGTTTACATCGGAAATGAGGCTATAGTGAGAGGGCGATGTTTGTGCCGTTATAGGAACGTTATTTAGGCTGTCTTAGAGTTGAAATGTGGTTTATCCAGTGCGGAAGAGAGTTGTAAACAGTGTCAAACATTGAAAACCGCTCGAAAATCGGTCTAAAAATGACTTTTTGGCGTTTAATGGAAGTTGTATTACAACAATGGAATTTAATACTGTGACGTCATAGTCGTCTCTTAGATAATAATGGCGGAATGGTTACTATGATGGATAATGTGAATGAATTGAAATGGTCATATCTCAGTCATTTTTCAATGAATTTTGTATTTCAAACACTCATTTGATAGGAAATTTTACGCTCTTTTAGATGCTGTCACTAAAATTTGAGTGAAAGGTCAGGAAAATGATGTTTCTAAGCTCCAAGCCATCCAGAGTGCCTTAGTTACGCATATGCGAAGGGGGTCTAGAAATATTTAGCTGAAAGCAGATAAAAGCTTGGAGCAGGCAAAAACGGTAAGTATCATGGAGGGTGCATATGGTACTTGGTGTTTGAGAACTGAGAGATGTGTGTAAAATGATGGCGGCCATTGTGAGATTATCATGAGATAAGTGAGTTTACATCGGAAATGAGGCTATAGTGAGAGGGTGATGTTTGTGCCGTTATGTGACTGTAGATTGATGTGCCAGGCCATTGTGAGATTATTGAAAACCGCTGCGAAAATAGGAAATGACATTAATGGAAGTTGTAGGCTATGACGTCATAGAGATAATAATGGCGGAAACTGATGGTTTGAATGAATTGAAATGGTCCAGTCATTTTTCAATGAATTTTGTATTTCAAACACTCATTTGATAGGAAGAGAGTTGTAAACAGTGGTTTAATAACCAGAAAGCTCGGAAGAATAAGTATCATGGAGGGTGTAAACAGTGTCAACACATCTCTCATCTCAAAACCGCAAGAATGCATAATATCGAAAATCGGTATAAAACAATGGAATTTAATGACAACAATGGAATTTAATACGTGACGTCATAGTCGTCTCTTAGATAATAATGGCGGAATGGTTACTATGATATAATGTGAATGAATTGAAATGGTCATATCTCAGTCATTTTTCAATGAATTTTGTATTTCAAACACTCATTTGATAGGAAATTTTACGCTCTTTCAGATGCTGTCACTAAAATTTGAGTGAAAGGTCAGGAAAATGATGTTTCTAAGCTCCAAGCCATCTCTTAGTTACGCATATGCGAAGGGGGTCTAGAAATATTTAGCTGAAAGCAGATAAAAGCTCGGAGCAGGCAAAAACGGTAAGTATCATTGAGGGTGCATATGGTACTTGGTGTTTGAGATGAGAGATGTGTGTAATGATGGCGGCCATTGTGAGATTATTGAGATAAGTGAGTTTACATCGGAAATGAGGCTATAGTGAGAGGGTGATGTTTGTGCCGTTATAGGAACGTTATTTAGGCTGTCTTAGAGTTGAAATGTGGTTTATCCAGTGCGGAAGAGAGTTGTAAACAGTGTCAAACATTGAAAACCGCTCGAAAATCGGTCTAAAAATGACTTTTTGGCGTTTAATGGAAGTTGTATTACAACAATGGAATTTAATACTGTGACGTCATAGTCGTCTCTTAGATAATAATGGCGGAATGGTTACTATGATGGATAATGTGAATGAATTGAAATGGTCATATCTCAGTCATTTTTCAATGAATTTTGTATTTCAAACACTCATTTGATAGGAAATTTTACGCTCTTTCAGATGCTGTCACTAAAATTTGAGTAAAAGGTCAGGAAAATGATGTTTCTAAGTTACGCATATGCGAAGGGGGTCTAGAAATATTTAGCTGAAAGCAGATAAAAGCTCGGAGCAGGCAAAACGGTAAGTATCATGGAGGGTGCATATGGTACTTGGTGTTTGAGATGAGAGATGTGTGTAATGATGGCGGCCATTGTGAGATTATTGAGATAAGTGAGTTTACATCGGAAATGAGGCTATAGTGAGAGGGTGATGTTTGTGCCGTTATAGGAACGTTATTTAGGCTGTCTTAGAGTTGAAATGTGGTTTATCCAGTGCGGAAGAGAGTTGTAAACAGTGTCAAACATTGAAAACCGCTCGAAAATCGGTCTAAAAATGACTTTTTGGCGTTTAATGGAAGTTGTATTACAACAATGGAATTTAATACTGTGACGTCATAGTCGTCTCTTAGATAATAATGGCGGAATGGTTACTATGATGGATAATGTGAATGAATTGAAATGGTCATATCTCAGTCATTTTTCAATGAATTTTGTATTTCAAACACTCATTTGATAGGAAATTTTACGCTCTTTCAGATGCTGTCACTAAAATTTGAGTGAAAGGTCAGGAAAATGATGTTTCTAAGCTCCAAGCCATCCAGAGTGCCTTAGTTACGCATATGCGAAGGGGGTCTAGAAATATTTAGCTGAAAGCAGATAAAAGCTCGGAGCAGGCAAAAACGGTAAGTATCATGGAGGGTGCATATGGTACTTGGTGTTTGAGATGAGAGATGTGTGTAATGATGGCGGCCATTGTGAGATTATTGAGATAAGTGAGTTTACATCGGAAATGAGGCTATAGTGAGAGGGCGATGTTTGTGCCGTTATAGGAACGTTATTTAGGCTGTCTTAGAGTTGAAATGTGGTTTATCCAGTGCGGAAGAGAGTTGTAAACAGTGTCAAACATTGAAAACCGCTCGAAAATCGGTCTAAAAATGACTTTTTGGCGTTTAATGGAAGTTGTATTACAACAATGGAATTTAATACTGTGACGTCATAGTCGTCTCTTAGATAATAATGGCGGAATGGTTACTATGATGGATAATGTGAATGAATTGAAATGGTTGATATCTCAGTCATTTTTCAATGAATTTTGTATTTCAAACACTATATAGCTGAAAGCGTGAAAGGTCAGGAAAATTATGTTTCTAAGCTCCAAGCCATCCAGAGTGCCTTAGTTACGCATATGCAGGGGGTCAGAAATATTTAGCTGAAAGCAGATAAAAGCTCTGAGCAGGCAAAAACGGCAAGTATATAGGGTGCATATGGTACTTGGTGTTTTGATGAGAGATGTGTGTAATGATGGCGGCCATTGTGAGATTATTGAGATAAGTGAGTTTACATCGGAAATGAGGCTATAGTGAGAGGGTGATGTTTGTGCCGTTATAGGAACATTATTTAGGCTGTCTTAGAGTTGAAATGTGGTTTATCCAGTGCGGAAGAGAGTTGTAAACAGTGTCAAACATTGAAAACCGCTCGAAAATCGGTCTAAAAATGACTTTTTGGCGTTTAATGGAAGTTGTATTACAACAATGGAATTTAATACTGTGACGTCATAGTCGTCTCTTAGATAATAATGGCGGAATGGTTACTATGATGGATAGTGTGAATGAATTGAAATGGTCATATCTCAGTCATTTTTCAATGAATTTTGTATTTCAAACACTCATTTGAAAGGAAATTTTACGCTCTTTCAGATGCTGTCACTCAAATTTGAGTGAAAGGTCAGGAAAATGATGTTTCTAAGCTCCAAGCCATCCAGAGTGCCTTAGTTACGCATATGCGAAGGGGGTCTAGAAATATTTAGCTGAAAGAAGATAAAAGCTCGGAGCAGGCAAAAACGGTAAGTATCATGGAGGGTGCATATGGTACTTGGTGTTTGAGATGATTGTGCCGTTATAGGGACGTTATTTAGGCTGTCTTAGAGTTGAAATGTGGTTTATCCAGTGCGGAAGAGAGTTGTAAACAGTGTCAAACATTGAAAACCGCTCGAAAATCGGTCTAAAAATGACTTTTTGGCGTTTAATGGAAGTTGTATTACAACAATGGAATTTAATACTGTGACGTCATAGTCGTCTCTTAGATAATAATGGCGGAATGGTTACTATGATGGATAATGTGAATGAATTGAAATGGTCATATCTCAGTCATTTTTCAATGAATTTTGTATTTCAAACACTCATTTGATAGGAAATTTTACGCTCTTTCAGATGCTGTCACTAAAATTTGAGTGAAAGGTCAGGAAAATGATGTTTCTAAGCTCCAAGCCATCCAGAGTGCCTTAGTTACGCATATGCGAAGGGGGTCTAGAAATATTTAGCTGAAAGCAGATGAAAGCTCGGAGCAGGCAAAAACGGTAAGTATCATGGAGGGTGCATATGGTACTTGGTGTTTGAGATGAGAGATGTGTGTAATGATGGCGGCCATTGTGAGATTATTGAGATAAGTGAGTCTACATCGGAAATGAGGCTATAGTGAGAGGGTGATGTTTGTGCCGTTATAGGAACGTTATTTAGGCTGTCTTAGAGTTGAAATGTGGTTTATCCAGTGCGGAGTGCCTTAGTTACGCATATGCGAAAGGGGTCTAGAAATATTTAGCTGAAAGCAGATAAAAGCTCGGAGCAGGCAGAAACGGTAAGTATCATGGAGGGTGCATATGGTACTTAGTGTTTGAGATGAGAGATGTGTGTAATGATGGCGGCCATTGTGAGATTATTGAGATAAGTGAGTTTACATCGGAAATGAGGCTATAGTGAGAGGGTGATGTTTGTGCCGTTATAGGGACGTTATTTAGGCTGTCTTAGAGTTGAAATGTGGTTTATCCAGTGCGGAAGAGAGTTGTAAACAGTGTCAAACATTGAAAACCGCTCGAAAATCGGTCTAAAAATGACTTTTTAGCATAATGGAATTATATAACAATGGAATTTAATACTGTGACGTCATAGTCGTCTCTTAGATAATAATGGCGGAATGGTTTCTATGATGGATAATGTGAATGAATTGAAATGGTCATATCTCAGTCATTTTTCAATGAATTTTGTATTTCAAACACTCATTTGATAGGAAATTTTACGCTCTTTCAGATGCTGTCACTAAAATTTGAGTGAAAGGTCAGGAAAATTATGTTTCTAAGCTCCAAGCCATCCAGAGTGCCTTAGTTACGCATATGCGATGGGGTCTCGAAATATTTAGCTGAAAGCAGATAAAAGGCTCGTAGCAGGCAACAACGGTATTATACCGTAAGTATCATGGAGGGTGCATATGGGGCTTGTTGTTTGAGATGAGAGATGTGTGTTATGATTGCGGCCATTGCGAGATTATTAGAAAGGAGTTTACATGGAAATGAGGCTATAGTGAGAGGGTGATGTTTGTGCCGTTATAGGAACGTTATTTAGGCTGTCTTAGAGTTAATTGGATCCAGTGCGGAAGAGAGTTGAAAACAGTGTCAAACATTGAAAACCGCTCGAAAATCGGTCTAAAAATGACTTTTTGGCGTTTTATGGAAGTTGTCTTACAACTATGGAATTTAATACTGTGACGTCATAGTCGTCTCTTAGATAATAATGG